>NC_056728.1:623027517-623070017 GCF_019279795.1 Protopterus annectens | reverse complement strand
CTTCCTAGCGAAACCACACAACATTTAACATGGCCACAAAAGTATTTACACAAGTGAGAGATGTGGTGGTGTTAAATGCAAAACGTTTTCCTGGCCAATTAGACGTGGTATATCAGCATATATCAGGTAAAGCGCATTATGTGAATTAAGGTTAAGTAGAAGAGATGGATCAGTTAGATACAATAATGAGGTAATGTATTTAGTTTTTTTCTGTATAGGTTAGGCCCCCCATGCTTACCATCTGTCAGGCCCCCCTTGATCAGACATGCTCATTTGCTCCGTTTACTCAGAAGTTTCACTTGGTATCAGGGTATGGGCCATCATTCAGACAGCCATGAAGGTGCTTTGTGCCCTTACTATCAATTGAGAAATAAGGCATAAGTTTTCATTAACCACCCAGCACTACCCTCAGGCAGTGAGATGGGTAAACGTGTCAGTTAAGAGGCTCACAATACCTTCCCCATGCAGATGCAAGCTCCTGCACACCCACTAGGATGGTCACTACTCATCAGTAACTTGGTATACTTGATGTCTGCTCAAAGGCTTAACATTTGCCTTCCAGCATCTTTTCTAAGGAGGTTCATGCAGTATGCAGCTGGCTGTGCTGTTCTCCCCTTAGTAAGACAGGTACACCCATCCTCCCTCTACCAGAATGATCAGGTCCCCCAGCCACCGGCTGAACTTAGGTGGTCTGGGTCATAGTAAGAGTTGTATACCTCTACACCAGTGATATTAGCTTCTTTGTTTCTTTTTTTATTATTTAATAAATGTATTTATTAGTTGACTCTTTAAAGTACTGATATATGCATGATAGATTTCAGACATAGCACTGGAGCAAAGCACAATGTTACAAAAACAATGCTCATTAAAAAATAATATGCATGAGATACAGCAAAAAAGTTTATGCATAAGGCTCATTACAAGATGTGAGACAAACAGATTATAACTGAAGTATATTTATAATTGTAGAAGGCACAGACACCATTTTACTGTCAGTAAATAACCGGCCAAGAAGTATAGTCAGTTGTACGAAACATACTTATTTCTGTAGCCTGGAGTAATAGGTCTTGAAATATCGAAACAAGAAGATTGCAAGTTTCCTGTAGTATATGAAGCACAATTGTGATATGAAGTGCTGATGTGAGCTGGCCTCAAACTTTAAATCACTAGAACTATTAAACCTGGTATTTGAAATACTAAACAATTAAGCATTCAACAAAACTGGCATGTACTACTACCTAACATAAATCTGTATACTTTTTCATGTTAATACCACTAATACAAAATTAAATGACTTTTATATAAGTCCATGGGACTCCCTAACATTTTTTTTCTGAATGATTTCATTTATTTCAACAGATTATTTGTTTTAAGATAACTGGAATGTAAAATTTACTTATGCACGTTCTATTTTTTACCACTGTATACCATATTATTCATCGACTTTCAAAACACTGTCCTATGACTTGCTTTCTTTTGTTAAGCAACATCCCCATTTCCAGTTCTTTACTCACAGTTCCCAGGAAAATCACAATGATGTTATCAGCTGCCTTTCTGTTCTACAAGTGGACTGTCACATAACCCTGTCATATTGATTACATATTGTACTGTGTTACACATACCACCAATAAGAAAAAAATGTACTCTGTACTTCTTTTTCAGCTGTGTCACGTCCAGAGAATGAAATTAGGCCATCAAGCAATTAAAATCCACAACCGGTCAACTGCAAACAAGTTTATTCACTTAACTGGCTGCAACTGCTTGCTTCTCGCTCTTTTCCCAGCACATAAAGCCCAGGAAGAGAGCAAGAACCAATCAGCAGACATTTAGCCCATCAGCATCACGTACATGCCTGCGGACGTGGCAGTCCGAGCGCCTACCAATTCTATGCAGTTCCAAACCGCATAGACTGCTGGGCATCACACTGATGCCTTCACTCGTTAATCCGGACTGCAGCGCTGGAGTGGATCTCTTTTAGAGAAAGAGAAAGAAAACTTATTTTTTTAAAAACCAGAACTCGAAAGTTCGCATGCTCGTACTCGCAAACGAGTCAGTCGGTGTAAAGCAGCCGGCTGATAAGAGAAAGACAGTAAAAATTAATATAATAACTAAGCAAATTAAATTATTTTAAAAAAAGTACTTTTTTTCTTTTTTCTTGATGGGGGGGCTGCAGTCCAGCAGTCCGATGGCACAAGCCACCCCTGCATGGACATAGACGGTGCCATCATAAAAATAGGTGCAGGACTAGGAACCAGGGTGCCGACAGCCCAAACACTGGTCCGAGAATGTACCAGTTTCAACGGAGCTGATGCACCAAGGGAGATTGGTGCCAACAGGGGAAACTCTTCAGTCGGAGTCGAGACAGTATGCACTGGGGTGATCACTGGTACTGAGATCTCTGGAGCCTGGGAAGAGGCCAGAAGGGGATACACTAGAAAGTGTACTGTGAAAGTTTCTGTTCCAAAAGGAACAGAAGGTCTAGCTGGGGTGGGCAATCCTCTAGCTGCCAGAAGCTGGTCCACAACCCGCACTACATCTTGTTTTGAAAGGCTCCTGGTGGATCTATAGGAGGCTGCTGAAGGAGAGTCAGGTCTTTCAAGAAAGGGGCTAAACTGTTGCCCCAGAAAAGGGTCGTAAGTTGGAGAGTATCTGGTTCTTGGGAGTTCAACCTTTGGAACTGACAAAGTCATAGTCTGTGGAGCCGAATAAGCTATCGGCACCATGGCCAGGGATGGTGCTGAAGCGGGTATGGTTGTCAAAGCAGGTGTCAGAACCAAGGATGGCACCAAAGACAATGGTGCCAAAGCTGGAACCGTAATAGGAGTCAACATCAGAGATGGCACCGAGGAAGAAGACACAGAGCCTGATGCCAAAGTTGTCTGCGCCGAAGGCGCTGGACAAGCTCGGTGTCAACTCGGTTCTGTAACAGACTGGGATGTAGGAACCTAGTGACTCCATTTCTACTTGTGTTTCTTGGTCTTAGGAGGTGGTGAGACCTCCGAGAGCCTCAGAAAAGGTGTTTTCATTAAACCCTTCAAAATCAGTTTGTTTTTACGCTCGGCTAGAGTGTGATTACTGAAACTAGAGCAGATGTCGCATGAAGCACTTATGTGGTCCATGCCCAAACAATAAACACACCAAGCATGACTGTCTGAGTTGGGCATCTTACACCAACACTTATCTCACTGCTTAAACCCCAGTTTAGCTTTTTCTGATATAATGTACAAGTACGCTAACAAAAAATATCAAGAGGAAACAACAATTGAAAGGTTTGTTTTTTTTTTTTTTTTGAGAAATATATAGAAGGAGAGAAGAGTACCAACAATGGTATCTAGAAATAACACAAGTGGCAAAAAAAAAAAAAGAGGGCCTAACAAAGGTAGTCGAGAGGGGCAGTACCAACGATGGTAAAAGGGTAACTACCAAAAGTAGAGGGTAGGAAGTAGGGGCAGATTACAGGCGAGAGGAGACTTTAGTGAGACTGACTAAAAAAGGCAAAGTTTTGAGAGAAACTACACAAAAATGCACAAATTCTAAACTTAGCTTTGAGAGAGAAAAGGCTTGGCATGTCTGACGAGGAAAGTGGCAAACGAGATCTGGAGAGACTATGACAGGGGCATTGTGGGTAGGTCTTAGCTGAGAGTTTTTGGCTGGTGTGAGCTTGTAAACGGCCGTGTCAGTTCCGAGGATGGAACCAAAGTCCTATCAGTAAGGAATGAATAAAGATTTATAACATCAGATTCTTTCTTGTATAAGAAGAAGAAATTATTTGTCTTCCATGCTTAAGGATGATGTCAAAGGGGCAAAGGAAGGTATTTTGTGAAGTGTCTTGATATAAACAGTTCAAAAATTGGGGCCCTCAAAACAGCATCAGACTTTAAGAATACTGATCTGGACAGTTAACTCTCACAAGACAATGGCAGTGATCAACTACCTGAGTCTTCCAGCAATACCTCAGATTACGTAGTGGTGAAACAGACAGCTGCCCAAGACCCACAGCTCCAGGGGGACTCATGGCCAGCCAATGTCAACAAAGCAAATTAATAAATAAAAAAAACTTTTTTATATTCAGTACTGCTAACACTTTTAGTTAGCTTGCATGCCAAACATAACAATCACCTCATTTTCTTGCTTTGCTTGCTTTCCATTAGAAAAAGTTAACTGATAGGAACTGGGAGCACCTCCTAAATATACTTGCAGGGCCTAATGTGCAGCATAGGCCTGTGCCATCCCTTTATTTGTTCATTTTATTTTATTTCATTTAGTTTTACATTTTCTTAAAACTAAATAATAAGCAGGCCCCAGTGATCCTCTGCACAGCAACATGCTTAATGCAAACAGTCCATAACCTGCTGTTTATTAATCACCATAACATGCTGCTTCTTAGTTCCTGGTTAACAGTCTCCCACTCTCCTACATCCGTCACATTTTTAAGGCAACAATCACAGACAACATTCATGAGGTCCCACCAATAGCATAATGGTTATTAGCAACATAAAACATAAAACATTTAACTTGTCAAAGTAAAGTTAAAATGCACAAAGTACAGTAAGAAATACTTGAATGGAATATAAGTCTCAGTTTGCGGTGTTAACTTCACAGTATTTGAAAAAGACATTCCGTCATAAATGTGGAGAAATTCTAAATTAATCACTATTTAAGCAGGCTAATGTGAAATACAAAATTTTGTCTAAGCAAAAATTGAAATTATAATCCCAAGATCCCAAGTTTCCCTGTCAGAGTACTAACCAACTTTTTCTATAATAACAGACAAGTTAAGTCCATCTGACTCAAACTTAAAAGATTTTAACCGATTGTTAATAATCCTCCATATCTTTTGTGAACAAGAAATGACCAAAATACATCTCCAGATTATTTGTTGCCATCTGAGTATGTATTCATTTATTTATTTATTTTACATGATTTTTACCCCCATTCCTGTTGACCATCAAGCCTTCCAAATCAGAAACTAGCCTGTTCCTTCTCTCCATACTAGGTATCCCCAGTATAGGGGCAAGAGCCATCCCAAGAGGTCATCTTCCAAGCAATGATGGGGTAGTTTCTGCCCTGACTAGCACCCTGGCAATGAGGGCATATAATATAGGTCCTAACCTCCTAACCCCCCTTCCTTGGGAGGAAGACATGGGTCCCACATCACCACAGGGATACTATGTAATTCCTATATAAATGCACAGTCCTGTGAGCTCACAATGAAGGCTACCACATATGCAGCTTGGTGGCTGAATGGTCACTCCCCAGTTGCTCTTATGTCACTCCTATTCCTCTAAGGAATTGGGGCATTAGATGACTTGGTCTGCCCCACACCACCCATCATACACAGACCCATCTCCGCCTGCAAGTTGAAACTAAATATTGAGCCAGTAATCAAACATGAGTCACCTGCATCATAGTTTGGGCTGTATTCCTCTATCCCAAAGCATTTGATGAAGTTAATTCTACAAAAAAAAAAAAACCACACCTGAGGAAGCATTTTGTGAAAGCGCTAGTGTGTTGTAATAAAGCAGTTCTGCATAGATTCGTTTCCTGGTATTTTTCAAGTTCATTGTGGATTCTGGAGCCTACTCTCAGCAGCTTTGTGTGTATCCAATTCTACAATGCATGGTCAATTGTGTGTGTGTGTGCGTGTGCGTGTGTGCGTGGGTGTGTGTGTGTGTGTGTGTGTGTGTGTGTGTGTGTGTGTGTGTGTGTGTGTGTGTGTGTGTGTGTCTATATGCAATGTGTGATACAACAGAAGGGATTGACAATCTACTCCTTTCACTACTTAGTAAGCCCTGTGGATGGTAGTAACTGTTCATGGAGTTTCTAAAGAAGTTAGATGTAACTTGCCATCAAAAAGGGTTAAGGGATGTAGCAATTGCTAATCTTTTCTGTCAGCGAAGCTGTGTACTTTTAATGGGCTGAAAGACAGCATTAAGCCACACATTTAAAATTCTGACCCAGCAAGAAGTGAAAAAATTATGGAAGCCATACTATATGGAAAACAAGAACTTGTGAAAGGATTCCGTACAAGCTGGACATTTACCAGTGTGGATTCATACCAAGACATGTTTTTGGATTAACCATAAGTACTGCAGTTATTGCTGCTAAGAACTATGCATCAGCTAATCTTGTTCTCTTTGGTGTCTGATGAACTCTGAACAAGACTTACAGCAATGACACAACCCCATACAAATCTCATATGGACATTAAAAGAGAGTGATGGCCATCTTCTCAGGGTCGCCATCAGGTCATTTTTATAGTCTGCGTTTTTCAACTACTGATTTAATGTGCAGGTTAGCAATAGTTATTTCTAGTCATGTTTTAACTATGGATAGGAAATGACAGAGTATAATGAATCTGTTCAATGACTTTTCCTTTTGCATGTGTGTATTTTGTCTGTATACTTAATTACTAGTATACTTGACATAATCCTCAGAACAGTATTTTTTATTCCACTGTATAAGCTTGTGGCTAACTGATTATTGAAGTGTATATGAGTTACTTTACAATATATGGTAAAAAAAAATAACAGATGGTATTCCTTTTGGCAACAGCTGCAATAACCAATATGATATGGGTGGCTTGTGTTAAGAATGTTGAGTAACAATGACCTTGATATGGCAGATTGGTCTGGCTGCTGACAACATGGCAGTACTGAAACAGGTAGGATGGTGATTCCAAAAGGGCAGTATTTGCACCGCCAGGAAATCCCAGCATGGGTATGAAATTGTATAAACATATATTAATTTCTTGTTATAAAGTAAATGAGCTACTGAGCTGACAGTGAAGAGTGTGGAAACCTGGAAAGTCATTGGTCATAATTCTGTTCTCTCTGTCCATACAGTGTGAGGCTTATGTGGACATGGTTGGTACTGGTCACAGCCAACGGCAGCAGTGCACATCTGTCATATGCTAAGACCATCACTCACAACTTCTATTGACTACATCCACAAAATGATATTACTGTAGTAACTAGGTAATGATTCACATAAACTGACAAGGAATTCAAAGTAAGCAAAAATTATTTCTTTAGAAAAGCCGCTTCTTACTTAATATTCTGTATAAGGTGTTCTACCTGCAACACCTAGTTGTTAGCTTATCTTGGTAAAAAGCAAGGTTTATCTATTACTGCAGTTAGCATGAAAATATAGTAGACTATACAATAATTTGGATAGTGAGGCACTGTGGTTTAATACTTTTATGATGTAATGACAGGTATTTTCAGCTCCAAGAAAAGCTTCTGTGGGGTCTCCTTATCAACAATATAAAATCCAAAAATAGCACACTTTCGACATCAAATACTGTTTAATGTATTATTGTATATGTTAAGGAGGTTACACCCAACTCCAAGGGTTTGTTACTTACACTTATTTAAGAAATTGTAGCAATACACTTTAATAATCCTTACAGTTTCTGTCCTTTTTAAAGTTAATCACTTTCTGTGATACAGTCCATGGAACAAGATAGCTTCTTAACTACTCTGTCATATATAGTTACTTAACTAAACTTAAGAAAGATAGTCACAATGTCTCTCTTCAGAGCAGAGGCAGATTTAAGTGTGCCTTGGGCACACACATTTTTGGGACCATGCATAAATGGACGTGGCCTTTTGGATTAACCGTCATGAATGTTTTAAATTATTTTTCTTGTTTAATGCAAAAATATTTGCTAGAGTTTGTTTTAAAATTGTAGTTTTGAACATTTTTCCAGTAAGCACTGAAAAAAAATGCATTGACCAACAGTGAAAAAGTACTCATTTTAGAACATTTTGACCATAAAAGGCCTCTCAAACTATTGCCATTATAATCCACCAATATCTGTACTCATTAATTATGGCCATATTTTTGAATGTGTACACATTACATGTTAGATTGTGATAAAGATGGCCATAAGAAAGTATTCCAATTTGCCCTACACAAATACGAACTCATCATGCCAAAACAGACTAATGACGTTTTAACTTTATTAGCTCAGCACGGTCAATCATGTTTTTTCAAAGAAATCCACCAAAGCCAGCAATTATAGCTACATTGTTGACTGTATCCTTTTCAAACATCTATGTCAAAAACAATAATATGAATAATAAAGACCAAAGTAATGTATTTCAAATTTGTTTCAAACACACAGTAGCCATAGTAAAGTATTCAAACTTGATCACACACATGCACACTAGCTTTGCAAAGCCAGATTAAAGAATGTTTAAAATGATGATAAGAGCATAAAGTAATTTCATCCAGAGATAGCTCCCCACCTTTCCAGCAACTATAGTCACTGTGTTGACTTCTTATTGGTATTAAGAAATAAGCTGCATGTACTTTATTGGTAGCTTTGTATGAACTACATGAAATTGTACAAAGATCACTAGCATCTCACCATAAGACCCAGACAAGTGTAGCACATTTAAATAGAAGAATATTTATGATTATAGCATAAGTAATATTAACCACCTGATCACATATGATAAGTGCAATCCTTGCAGAAGTAAAAGTCATGTGAATAATTTCCATTATACCAACCCTATCCTCTTTTTGATTTTAATTTTTATTTTGATTCATGGATATATTGCAGACATTTCATCTCCACACATTTCTTAAATCTGTTGAGGCAGCTTAAGCCAAGGAATATTATCATGACCCCTTTCTTTACATTTCCATCAATTCATCCATCCAGTGCTGCCATGTCATACTCATCTCCTATAGCAACCCCATGAACCACCAGTACCATCCAGCATTTACTGGGTTAGAAAGGAATGGAAGATTTCCAAGCCTTTTTTTTCCATTTCATACATACACACACACACACACACACACACACACACACACACACACACACACACACACACGCACAAACACACACACACACACACACACACACACACACACACACACACACACACACACACACACACTCACATCTATGAACAATTTGGAGTCATCAGTCTACCTACTGTATGTCTTTGGGATGTGAGGGAAACCACAGTACCCAGTAAAATCCTACACTGACACATACCAAGGGCATGCAGATGGCACAAAAAGCACCCCAGCCAAAAAATGAATTGAAGAACCTTTTGCTGTGAGGTGACAAGTGATTCCTAAATGTGATTCATTAAGCCTGCTATGCAAGAAAGTGTGTCTATATGTAAAATAAAAACGAATACTTGAATTTATTAATTTAGCATTATATGGACACCAGTTCATGACTGTATCTCATAACAAGTGTGATTCAAAGTCTTCACTTGCATTAAACTCTAAGCTCTTCCAGTTTCTCAGACATATGTAGCAGAGAAACAGACTAAAGAACTTCCATGTCTTTCTGCATTAAATCATCTGTATATTCTTGCATGTAATGTATCAGCTATAATTATTATTCTACATGTTTTACACTGAAGTTGTAGATTATATTATGAAGAGATATATTTAATATCCTTTGAGTGGATCGTGATCTGAGATTACAGTGAATCTTACAATAAATATAGACATGAAATTTCAGTTACCAAAACAGAAGCCAACATTTACTTTCTAATCTGATAATAGTTTGTTCGAGCGTAAGCCAAAGCTATTCACATATGACTTCTTGCAGCTGAACTGCACCAATCCCTTGCTGCTTAGAGTCTACTTGCAAAGTAATGTAATGTGCAGCATTTCAGTGTAATAGCTTCAGTAAGTAGCCACATTTCAAAGCTTCACTTTCATTATATTTAACAAAACCAATTAAACCATGCTGTTGTAGCTTCCTGAGAGGTACTGTTATATCTGGCAAGTTTGAAATAAACTTGGAATGATAATGTACCATACTAAAGAATCACATAACAGATGAGTTAACATGAAGTTTTTTACACTTCCACAATTGTGCTAACTTTATCAGGATCGATTAAGAAAATCAAAATTCATAAAATGGTCCAAATAACATAGACTGGACACTTATTTTTGTTTAACTCCATGCCTCTTCCTTAGTCTAACAGATTATGTTCTTCCTTTTTAGCACCCCAGACTAAGGGATCATCAGTTATACTGGAAATACCTTTGTGGCCTTCAATAATCTCAGCCATTACTCTTTGGAACATTTCTGAAGCTGACAAGAATCTAAAATGCAATCATAGAAACCTGTATCTGCTTACGTATTTATAAAGATATACAGGTTTGAGCTAATGTTATATAGTAGTATCTGCTTGAACTCTTGGGCTAGATCCACTGCAGGGAATAAACTGGAATTAGGTATAGTAGCAGCTATTTCTTCCATTTATTTTATTTTATTGTTAATTTGTTGACCAGAGTAAAAGCCCTGATCTCAGTGAACCATTTTCATTCTTATACTGGAATATTTATGTCTTGAGGATCTAGATATAGTTTCACCTTACTCTGCTTCATAATTGTTACCTTGCTATTCACCAGCCCTTTGCAGTTGTGCTTGCATAACAGCTCCAGTTGCTTCCATCCATTTAATTTCTTGTCTAGCCTCCTACCTCAGAGCAAAAATGGAATGTTCCTTGAAGCATGAATAACTTGTACAGCATCAGGAGGAATTGTAATATTATATACACCTTGCAGACAAATCTAATCGCTCAATCCATCTAAAATATCACCAGTAACTTGAGTGTTCTACAGCTTGAGTGTTCTACAGCTTGGGGATTATGTTTCTAAACATTCAGTGAAGTTCATTACAGAATATATATTTTTGTCCACTAGTCAAGTTAGCATTATTATATTTGACACCAACCACTGCACTTCTCATCTAATACAGGATTTGGTTGACATTCATGAATATATACATTTGTATAGAGTACTGCAAAACTGACAAATATGAACTAAGGATCACAACACCAGCCAATACAGCCTGACTGACAGGCTGTAGCTCAGAAGTGGCTGACATGATGGTAAGAAGGAGGCAATCTCTATATCCAGGAGGTGAGATGGAAGGGTAGTACTGCAAAGTATCTTGCCTTGGGATCCAGAGTCTACTACTCAAGAGGAGGACAGACTGGAAATGGTGTGGGAATTGAGATGAGGGAGAGGCATCAGAAGACAGTAACGGATGTCATCAGAATAAGTGACAGACTCATGGCAATCAGGTTCCAATGAAATTCTGGGGTGGTAGTCATAACCTCAGTCTATGCCCCACAGCAGGGTTATAATAGCAAGAAATTGCATTCAGACAGCAGCTACAGAACCTAATAGATATATCAGGACAACATGAGTTAGTGTTGATAATGGGAGACTTAAATGCACACATATAGGGACAGACAGAACTAGATATGAGAGCTGCCTAAGTACACATGGGTGGGACTACAGGACTAAAGTTGGAAAGGATATTCTAGACTTCTGTCTGGCAAATGGCTTGATGGTGACCAGCATTTGGTTCAGCAAAAGAGACAATCACAAGATCACATACAGGGTGGCCAACACACAACACAGGTAGACTTCGTCCTAGTAAGGAAAGAGCAGTGAAGTAGAATTAATGATTGCAAAGTCATCTCCAGTGAAACAGCTGGCCCACAGTATAAGCCACTGGTTGCCACAGTCATCTGCAAGTAGTGGTCAGAGAAGGCTCTAAAAACAACAGAGACTAGGTTGAAGACCTGGAAGTTGACTAGAGAGAAAGCGCAAGGATTCAATAAATACTCAGGGCTCTATCACCTCAAGAAGAAGAGGAAATTGGTGGAGTTGAAGAAGAATGACAGTGCCTCAAAACAGCATGTGTGAAGACTATAGAACAGATATGTGGACAAGCCAAGAACAGATATAAGGTACGTATGTGGACAAGCCAGGCACAAAAATAAGGTACATAAGGAAAGCTGGTGGTGGAATTCAGAAGTCCAGGAAGTCATCAAAAGAAAGTAGGAATGCAATGAAAAGTGAGACACAGAAAGGATGGACTAGGCTAATAAGCAATACTACTTGACTAACAAAGAGGCTAAGAAAACAGTTGTAATAGTGAAGAACAGGGCATCAGAACTTCTCTACCAACATCTGGCATGTCACACTGTAGATGGCATGAAGAAACTCTGTCAGGATGCAAGGCAATAACAAAGATAGTCATCAGACACCCTTCGTAAGGGATGTCAGCAGCAAAAGTTCACCACTCCACGGGACATCAAAGACAGATGGAAGGAGTATTTCCAGCAGCTTCTGGATGAAGAAAATCCTGCAGAAGCTATACTGCCCCAGACATAGCATACAATGACAGAAGAGGAGGAGCCCACCATAGAAGAAATAAGAACAGCACTGAGGAGAATGAAGTCAGGGAATGCAGCAGGTTCAGATGAGGTCACAGTGGATACGATAAAGATGCTGGGTGAGATAGGGGAGAAATGGCTCCTGAGGGTACTTACAGCAGTGTGGAGAGAAAGGCATATCCCAAATGACTGGAGAATAAGCATACTAGGACAGTGTTCAAGAACAAAAGGGAAATTCACAACTGTAAGCTGTACAAAGGTATCAAACTCATATTGCATGAAAGCTCTGGAGAGGGTGATTGATAAACAAATACACAGAGTAGTAGAAAGTAAGATGAGAAATGAGTAATTTGAATCCAGATCAGGATGCTTAAGATGAGGGAAAAAGTCAAAATGGGTATTCCTAGACATGAAGAAAGAATATTACACGATCCCAAGAAAGCTGGTTTGGGCAATCCCGCAGTGGTTCACAGTTCCAGAAACATTGGTAGAATTAAAGCAAGCTATGTGCAAGGACCCAATGACTCCAGTATGGACAGTGTTTGGTCTCACAGGAGGGTTCCCAGTGGGAGTGGATTTGCATCAGGGTTCGACTCTGAGCCCACTGCTGTTCATACTCATGACAGACTATAAAAGCAAACAGGTCAGAGGGGACAGATCAACAAAGTTGCTATATGTAGATGATGTGGCTTTACAGGCACACTCTGAGCAAGAACTTCAGCAAAGGATAAGGGAATGGAAAATAAAACTGAAGGGACATGGGATGAAACCCAGTACAGATAAGACAGTTGAAATGGCAGCAAATTAGATAAATAAGAAGAAGCTGAGAAATGAGATAGAAGGAAAGATAGTGGAATAGGTTAACAGCTTCATCTATCTGGGAGGGGTGGTTGAGGAGAAGGGAAGTCTGAATGAAGAAGCTAAAGCTAAAATCAGATGGGCTGCAGCCAACTGGCGTACAGAGTCAGGTGTAGTGTATGATAGAAGAATGCCAAAGAAGCTGAAAAGTAAGGTGCACAAAACCATGGTGTGACCAGTACTACTATATGGTTCAGAAACCTGGGCAGTAAAGGCAGAGCAGCTGAGGAAGCTAGAGGTGATGGAGATGAAGTGCCTGTAATGGGTGGTAGGATGCACACTGTAGGACAAAGAAATTATGACAAAAGAAAATAAGCCAAGTAGCTCCAATTGCAGAAAAGATAAAACAGAACAGATTTTAGTGGTTCAGACACGTGCAGAAAAGCAGAAGACAATCTGGTGAAGAAGATTTGAGACAGACAGGAAGTAGGCAAGAGGAAACAAAGGCATCCAGCTAAGAGGTGGATGAATTATGTGAGAGAAGACCTGTGACAGTCAGACAAGAGTGCTGAAGAACACAGGAGAATGGCATTGAATAGAGAGAGATGGTGACAGTTGACACAACACCCCAATCCCATGTAGAAAATGGGAAAAGGAGTGGTTGATGATGATGGTCAAGGACCCAATGACACAAGTACAAACAGTGCTAAGTCTCACAGAGGGATTCCCAGTGGAAGTGGGTGTGCATCAGGCTTCAGCTCTGAACCCGCTTCTGTTTATATTGGTGATGGACATTAGCAAACAGGTCAGAAGGGACAGATCAACCAAGTTGCTGTATGCAGATGATGTGCAGAAATCTTAGACTGTAGATGGATATACACTGGACAAAACAACTAGGTAAGAATTCTTTGAGGAACTCTCAGGCATCTAGGGAACCTGTGAAACAGTGTACAATATCTTCTTTTAGAGAGTCTTTGTATGACATTCCTACTGTGATGTGCTTAACTAGGTCTTAAAATCTATTTGCTGATTATGGATAAATGTTGTGCTGACTGGAGGTGAGTGTTCCTGTACCATCCAGAGGCTATTTTTCACCATGTTCCTGAGAAAGATTAACTTATTTCTATTTTTCCTAAGGGAGTACATTTCCCATTGTCTCTATACCAAATCTCTTACCTCAAATCATTTAAGTCCCCTTGTTATCCAGGAATATTACATAAGTTTTTTTTAAATACTGAGGCAAAGTAAGGAGTTCTTGGATATTGTTCTCTGGTCAGTACAAGGCTGTAAGTTAAGTTTATTTGGTTCAGGGGTTTATGGGAAGTTGAGTTATGCTACTAATATGTAATGTTTTTAAAGGTGGTAACACAGAGGATTGGATTATTAGTGGGTTGCACAGCATTAATAAGCAGGTACAAACTTTGTTTACTATGGCAAATTGTACAGGGAAGATTACAGGATGGCAAGTAACAAGGGCTAGCTATGTGTGGAAGAAAGAATTGCTTAATGAGGTAGCAAGAGGTAAAGGCAGTGTATGATAGTATTTGCTTAATATGACAGTTGATGTTGGCAGGGATGGAGGTGGCACAATTGTTTGCTTTAGATTAACATATAAGGTTTTGTTATGTTTGCTAAGTTGCTGAATATATATATATATATATATATATATATATATATATATATATATATATGGATTTACCTCAATTCATCGAAATCCCATATTATTGAACCTATATATATATATATATATATATATATATATATATATATATATATATATATCGAAATCCCATATTATTGAACCTCAATTTGTCGACACTCAAAATATCGAACTCCCACTTCATCAAAGCAGTGGAACAATGAAGATCTTCCCAAGGTAAGTAGCCATTTACCAAAAAAGAAACAAAACCCAAACTGCACCATCCCTAACCCACCCAGGTGGGGGGGGGCTATACCCTGCACACCCCCCAATGTGGGGAGGCTCGCCCCCCACATCACCCCTAACTAAATATACCAACTCCGAGATTGCACTACAATTGGAAAATGGGCAAAGTTCACCATCTTGGACAACAGGTTACTTACCCTGGGAAGATCTTCGTTGTTCCACTGCTTCAATGAAGTGGGAGTTCAATATTTTGAGTGTTGACAAAGTGAGATTCGATAATATGGGATTTCGTCAAACTCAGGTAGACCCAAATACATATATGGGTGATAGTGCTAATATCGACTATGTCTAAGGTTGGCAGCTGTCTAGTTGACTAAGCAGTTGATTGACAGGTGTGTGAGATTGCACAAATTCGAGGGTTGGAAAATTTATCCTTACCTTGTGTTTACAGGATCTTAGAGCTAATGTACATAACTAGCAGGGGCTGGGGGGGGTGCAGGAGGGCTTGCCCCTCTGCAAAAAATTATGTTTTGTTTTATTTTTTAAAATAAAAAGTTTGCATGCTGTTTCTCAGTGTATGCATATCACTGTCATCTGCAATGTTTTTTGACTATCTACAGTCGAATCCCTTCAACCTACTTCCTTTTCTAATCTTTCTTACACTAAAACTTCCACAAATCCATCAGCCTCACCAGTCTTCCAATAGCCGTACAGTCCATCACAGACAAACACTGAATATCTTGTGTTTTTCTTTGATGTAATAGAACATAAGTTAGTAATAATGTATAAAGTTGCATTTGTTCTGCCCAAATTGATATGTCCTGATTGTAATAAAAGAAAGACCTTAAGGTGTTATCTCCATATATTATTAAATTAAAATAGTTTAGTAAGTAAATAACACCGCACATATTAATACAACTGCTTAAACTCTAAATACTTCTTGTACAACCCTGGAATCTGTTAAGCATGTGTTCATTATGGAGATCTTCTCTCAGTTTCATAGATTAATAGAATAATTTATTCATAGACATTCTATGGCCATTCTTACCTTGCTAGTACGCTCTCTCAAGCAAGCCTTCCTTTCCCCAAGAGGGCTATACTGGTAAATCCTGGAGCAAATTTGTGGAGACCCATCCCGTCATCTACATTATGATTAAAGAAAGATAATGAGTTGCACTGCTTAACATGCAGGGGAAGTTAAATCCAGATGTCTGGGGGGCACTGGGTTATAGCCATATACCTCCATAGTGTTTTGTTTATCTGTTGGTAAAGATTTAGATTCCTATTTCTAACATTGGTGAACACATTGGACTTGTGGAGAAACAGGAAGTCCAGGACAACTAGGTCTCTAATGGTGCAACAAGTGAGAAAGAGATCTCCCCTCAAAAATCTATGAGACACTGAATAAAAGAATAGAGCTTACAGTCTCTCTTGGTATCTCAGGAAGTTTAGCCCCGTGATCTTTTTGGTTAGGAACCTTTGGGATATTTCTCATAGTTGGATATGTTGAGTGAGAAGCAGTAGCATAGCTAGGGTGGGGCGAGAGAGGCAGCTGCCCTGAGTGCAAAGAATCGGTACCACTATCCCTTGCTAATCTCTTTCTGTGGATGGATATTGGAAAGCACAGCCTCTTTGGAACACCTTGACCCTTCTACCACAATAAGAATTTGTACCTCTCCCACTCCTTCAGAAGAGCTGCCCACAGTAGATAAACAGCTGTTAATTCCTAAATCGGTACCATTATCCCTTGCTAATCTCTTTCTGTGGACAGGTATTGGAAAGCACAGCCTCTTTGGAACACCTTGACCCTCCTACCACAGTAAGAATTGTGTGTGACCTTTGTGATATATACATTTTTTCTGTACCAGTTTCTCTAATATATAACTGTAGGCGTTTAATTTTTGGAGCATGTTGCTACAGGGGAACTCACCCATACTTTCTCTCTTCTGCTTCCCCTGCCATTTCTTTCTCTTCCCTTTCATATTGCCCTATCTAATGTGTTGACCTCCACATTTTTGTCAGTGGCTTTTCCGCCTTTCTTTTTCTGCCATCATCCCCCTGTTTGTATCCTTTGTTCCTGCCCCTCAGTATGACCCCTCACCTCCTAACAATTATTTTTCTCCTATTACACTCTTTTATATTTGACTGGGAGTGTACTCAGCAGACTCTAAATGTTTTACCAAGTATAAAAACAATTTGTAGTTACTTGTTTGTACCCACCAAACAATTTCTCTCAGGTTTGCTTTGTTGGAGATAGCTTGTCTTCTCTCTCTTCATCTCTGCAGGCCAGCTCAGCCGGCTCCGTTCACCCTCCGCTCCAAGCTCACTTTGCTCCCCTACCCTACCCCCATTCCCACCCACCTCTAAGCTCATTACATTTATCTCTATCATCAACTCCACCCTTATTCTTCCATTACCCAGTTATCTCCTTCCACCTCTGCAAACAGATTAATCCAATTTTCCTACACCCAATTAACTCCCCAATCACTATGGCCCTTCCACCTCTCACACACATCATCACCTAATTAATATTATTGCCTGCATGGTCCATATTCTAATTCTATTCTTATTAACACAAAATACATCCATACATAACACCTTAAACCCCCACCAACCACTTTTGGCACACAAACCCTTCCTATAAAACTAAACAGACTTAGTTACTCTAATATCTCTCCCTCTCTAATATCAACCAACACCACCACAACATATAGATTTAAACTACTACTGCCTACCCCTAAGCTTAAATTATGTCTAGTATTACACTACATACCCACCACCCTTAGTCAACAGACCCACATCAAACTGTACCTACTCCACATATTAACTCAATGTGGAGATATCCATCCAAACCCTGGGCCAACTCAAATTCATACGCCCACCAATATCCAAGCATCCCAGTCACATCACCACATCCATACATCCACCACTACTCTACAAAATCACACATATAACTATATGCTTCTCCTAACAGCAATAAACACTCATAGTATCTGCAATAAAATAACTGAATTCCACACCTGGCTATCTACACACACCCCAGATATTATTGCAGTAACAGAAACGTGGCTAAAACCACACATAGCTGACACTGAAATTCTCCCTCCTGGTTATAATATAATCCGTTCAGACAGACTGCATAAAAAAGGTGGCAGTGTAGCACTAATCTATCAAAACTCACTACAAATGACTACCTATACAAAATTCCTTCCCATTTTCGAAAACCTAGAACTCCTACTCACATCCCTTCACATGAATAGAACCAAACAAATATGCATAGCTGTAATCTATATTCCCCCAGGCCACAATATCCACATACTTGAAGACTTTCTATCCTGGATTAATCAGAATATACTGCATGAAACTGTTATTCTAGGAGACACCAACATTAATTGGTTAAACTTAGATAGCCCCTCCCCTGCATACAGCATAAACCTTAATAGTTTTACTCAACTCATCACTACCTCTACCCATGGTCTATCAACAGACTCTGAATCTACCTTAGACTGGATACTAGTAACACATCCCCAAAACTACACAAACTCAGGTACCCTGTCAAACACACTAAGTGACCATCTCCCAGCATATACTTATAGGACCCAACTTCAATCAAGTAAAACACATTCATATAGAACCTCTAGAAACTTTGCCCATTTTGATAAAGATCAGTTTATAAATATCCTAAACTCCCACAACTGGAACCCCCTAAAAACACTCCCCTTAGATGAAGCCATTGATTATTTCAACACACTCTTCCTAGATACCCTCAATAGCCTAGCTCCTATGCGTACCAAATGAACAAAAAACAATCATGCCCCCTGGTTAACAAAACTAACCAAACAAACCATCTCTCTGAGAAACAAAGCTTGGAAAATATGGCTAAGAGAGAGAACAAAGCAAAATGAACTTCACTACAAGCAACTGCATAATAAATCAAAAAAGCTTGTGATACAGGACAAAAAAGATTATTTCTCCACCAATCTGTCTTCCTCATACAACAACCCCAAAACATTTTGTAAATCTGTCTCCACTTTACTTAACCCAGATACTATCCAAAACCCATCCCCAGCAACAGAAAAAACACCACAAGAAATTTCCCAAGAATTTAATACCCATTTCATCTCTACCATTAAAAATCTACTCAAAGGTAGCCCATCAAGCCCTAATACCCTCCTGCCTCTACCTACTAAACACATCCCCTCCCTTTCAGATCACACCAATATTCCACCAGCAAACTCCTTCTCTATCCAACCTGTACCCACCTCCCAGGTCTTGAAACTCTTACAACTCAAACCTTGCTCACTATCTGCAGATAATCTTCCCCCTGAATACCTGCAGCTAGCAGCTACAGCAATAGCATACCCAGTTACCATTCTCATAAATCGCTCACTCTTCGAATCATACGTTCCCCTCCTATGGAAAAAAATCTATCATTTCCCCTTTACATAAAGGAGGAAACTCTCATGATCTTTCTAACTACTGCCCCATCTCCATACTCTCCCCACTATCAAAAATCTTGGAAAAATGCATCCACTCACAACTAGCTAAACACCTAACTAGTAATGATCTTCTATCCCACACCCAACATGGGTTTCGTCCAGGGCATAGCTCTATCACTGCCTTGCTCTCCTTCACTGACACTGTCAACAAAGCCCTAGATACTGATCATCATACCTCAGTTATCCTAATAAGGCCTTCGACACAGTGTCACATACTAAGCTAGTAAGTCAGCTATCAAAACTAGGCTGCTCCCCAAAATCCCTAGAATGGTTCATCTCTTACTTACAAAGGAGGGAACAGTCAGTAAGGTGTCAAAATGTACAATCCACTTACCAACACAACAATATAGGAGTACCACAAGGATCAATTTTAGGTCCTCTGATGTTCAATATTGTCATCAATGACCTGCACAAAGCCCACCATATCCAGAATCTCATCTAATATGCTGACGACTCAACTCTGATAGCCTCCTCTAAGTCCTTCTCTGATCTTCTCACAGTCACACAACAGGCTTTTACCTCCATTGAATCATGGCTTATCAACACACAACTTATGCTAAACCCCAGAAAAACTAAACTTTTACTTTTCTCAGCAAAACCACCTGACCCTGGCTTCAAAATCTTTGCAAAGGATGGCACACAAATAGAACTAGTGAAAACAGCTAAATTACCAGGATTAACAATAGACAACAAACTCACTTTTGAACCTCACATCTGAAATGCAGTAAAGAAAACCCACTTCAAATTTGGCAAACTATATAGACACAAACTCTATATGGATAAATCGACCAAATCAAAATTAGCCAATACCCTACTCATCCCCTCCCTTCTATATGGCAGTGCTATTTTTACCAATCTGCACACAACCCTTAGTAACAAACTACATTCTTGTTACAATAAAATAGCCAAATTCGCCTCCGAAAAACCACACCACACTCATCACTGCCAAGCAATTACCAAACTAAAATGGCTCGAATTTTCCCACCATCTACACTACACCCAGCTAACTTTAGCCCACAAGCTAATCAGTAAACCTAATCAATGCCCAGCTCTTGGTTCACTCCTACAAATGTACACCCCCACAAGAACACTAAGATCTTCCTGTAAGCACATGCTTTCTGTTACAAAGCCCAACAAAAGAGCCGGACAATGTCTGTTCTCCCATTCAGTCACCAAACTATGGAATATGTTACCATCCAAATTAACACAAACTGACCATCCATAAAAATTCAAAGACGCCCTAAAATCTCATTATCTAAATAATCCTTCCTGCTCATGCCTTAGAGGCAAACCTCCTTAAATAACACACAAAAGTAAAAAAAATATATTTTTAACTAAAACTTGAGCACTGTAGCACTCTGTACAGACAGAGTATAAACTGCAGCAACTGCTTTCTACATTTGTAGTAAGCAGTTTGCTACAGTTTAAAAATAAGAATTTTTAAAATGTTTTAATTAAAATATGAGCATAGAGCTCTATGTCAGCAGAGTATACAGTTTAAAAGAAGACATCATTATTTCTTTTTAATAAAATAACTTATAAGAGAGTTTGGGGTAGGGCATAGATAGTGTACCAGTAGAAGAAATGCCCATATTATTATTATTTTATTTTTGGCTCTTCAATGGAAGAGCTGGTGGTGTGTAACTTAAACTTTTTTTTTTTTTGGTAACATGCATCCCAAATGGGGCACTGTACTCAATAATTGGCCTGATCAATGTGGAGTATGAGGGAGTCATTACATCTTTACACCTTGATAATATTTCTTTGGCAATTTGCTGGCGATAAATAAAGGAATTTCCCGACAATGGTTGTTACATGATGGTCAAAAGTACCCAGGTCTCTGATTACATTTTCATTTTGTAGAAGTTTGTGGTATAGACAGTACAATAAGGAGACAAGATATCGATTAAAAGTGATGGCACTGCACTTTTTCACATCCGGTCTGAGACCACTTTTAGTGCACCAAAATATTACTGGGTTGAGTTCTTTCTGGAGGGTTGAGGTGCCACAGGGTGGCTTAACAGCACGTCTCAATTTGTAATCATCTTCAAACTTTGTTAGCCACAGGTGCTAGTTTTCTGCTCCATAAAATGAGAGACCCTAGCACCCTGAGGAATACAGATGCTCACTTTCATACTTGCCAATGATGCACCTGCAACTCACAATGTATGCAGTCCATCTTTCAGCCTGTTTGATATCCATCTTATCATATATGGGCTCATTTTTAAAGCATTTAGCTGTTGAATGATGCCATCATGGGAAATGGTGTCAAATGCCTTAAACAGGTCAAGATATGCTGCATGCCCTTCATGGCCATTGTCCGCAGCCTAAATAACCCTTTCAAAGAAATTTACCAGACTAAATAGACTGGATCTGCCATTTATAGAACCTAACTGTTGGGGTCAAGTCTAACAAGATTCTTGACATCACAGTTTATGAGGTCAGTTATAATACATTCCATGGCTTTGTAGATCAAGGTTATAAGGCTAACAGGTCTGTAATTACCTAGGTCAGTTGTAAGGACACCTTATAAAGTGCCATCACCCCTACTGTGCACCACTCATCAGAAACAAAACCAGTAAACTTAAGTTAAACAGTCTGAGGAATGTATCTGCATGGGCATGTTAAACATTGTTAATCAAGCAACCAGTTATACTATCAAGTCCTATAGAGGATGTATTTTGGTCTTGGTTAGCACAAATAATCTTTAGAAATAATTGGTGGGTAAGAAATTCAGCTATTTCAGGGCTTTTTTTGTTTAGTTTTCTAACATAGCTAAAGAAGAATTTGCAATTATCTTTGGCTTCAGGGGCCAACTTAAGTTGACGGGCTCCTTTAGTGGCTCTGATAGTGCTCTTCATTTTTGTAATGAATTTGATATTATCCTTGAAAATATGTATTTTAAATTTATTAAATTTAAGGAGATTTTTTTTTTCTTTTCTTGTATAGTTTATTTACAGTGGTGGATCACCAGGGGGATTTGTATTTGAATTTTACTAATACTTGATTCTGTAGGGACTTTAAGCACTTTGCACTTTTCTAAATGGGTATAGAATTGTCTAGTGAACCTTTCTGCTGTATTAAGGTCTGAGGATGTGTGGTCATGAATGAAGTTTGATATTTCATCATACAGTGGGCATGTTTGTAGTCCTTAAATTCAGTGAGGTGTGCTGTATGAGCTTTTAGATGTTACAGGAGACAGCCACAAGTTTTTTGGTCGTACTTCACAGGGAAAGGAGTACCAGAGAAGTAGTACAAGAGAAGGCTATATTTGTAAGAATCTGGTCAAGAATGTGGTGCCTTCTAATAGGTTTAGTTACCAGCTGCTCAAGGAAATGTTTTGTTTATTAAGTCTAGGAATTTTTGAGCATATCCTACATTGGAGGAATAGATGTTCCAGTTTATTGAAATGTAGTTAAAGTAATCAAAAATAAGAGAGTTTTTAATAATAGGGAGATCATGTAGAACACAGAGGAAACTTACATGGTTATTAGAAGACAAAAAAAGGTGTTATATAATAAGATATTAGTTGATAATTAATCCTACTTAGAATGATCTTAGTTGAGTGAGTTAAGTTTGTGTGTCTCTAGAAATCTGCCTCAAGGTAATATGTTCATTGACAAACATGGAGACTCCAGCATACTTCTCAACGGGCCTGAAAGTTGAAAAGTACAATACCCCAGTATAGAGTGCCCTCTTTACATTTAAACCAAGTAGACAGGGGTGTTTCCAAAGCCAGGGGTCCCTCAATATCAGGCAATTAATTCTTTATTCTTCTGGCAATAAGGAGAACCACCTTAATTCAATCCACTTTTGGGAATGAAATGTTAGTTATGTTGGAATGTCCATCAACTGGACTCTGCCTTAAAAAGATTCACTGGGTGGCAACAAAGACTTTAGTCAGTATACAAAAACCCTGAAACAAGAGGTGTAGACCAAGCCAGACTGTCAATCATTTCATCTCATGCTGACATGTACTGGATCCCCCCGGAATGATACTAGCTATTTTATCAATTACTGAAGCAAATTACGTTTTTATTTATTTATTTATTTATGTAAATGGATTCTGCCTGAAAGTTTTTAATTTAGTTAAGAAAGAATAGCCAATAATTAGTGAGTAAACAAACAAGTAAAGAAATGGTGGTTAACAAAGTATAGTCAACATTAAATTAAATACATTAATTAATTAATAGAATGTAATAAGGAGAATAGATTATTTTAGTGAGAGGGAGTAGTGGTCTAGCATCCAAAAAGTTTTACATAATAAAGAAATTAAGTTTAATGCACTTTACTCCAGCTGTTAGTAGTTATTCAGAAATTACACAACAGTACATTCCTTTTTGGCACAGACAGCCACATTTGTAAGTCAGCCATAATTCTGACCTTACACTTCATTATTGCAGTATTATAGGTACTGTTATTAGTGAAACCATCGGAGTACCAACTGTGGTCACATTCTCACATTTCATGAGAAACACTAATGAGCTCTTAAGAAACCACTTCATTCAAAAAATAAAAACTTAATCTCCTCCACCTGTGACTTATTTGCTCTTTATTTTGGGGGAGGGTTGCCTCAGAGGGAACAGTCAACAACCAGCCCCTCCCCCACCAGAGTACTGTCCAACTCATTTGCTTTCTCTGTTCTGAAAATCTTTTAAACAGATGAGAGCCACAGTCACAAGTTACATCTCCTAGCAGACCTCAGTGCAGCA
Source organism: Protopterus annectens (assembly GCF_019279795.1). Taxonomy (NCBI): domain Eukaryota; kingdom Metazoa; phylum Chordata; order Ceratodontiformes; family Protopteridae; genus Protopterus; species Protopterus annectens. The sequence goes on along the minus strand of NC_056728.1, from coordinate 623,045,951 downwards.
GCTTCAAAGAAACACCCAGAGGTTTTACACTGTTCTCTGCACTTTTCTACTTCTGCACTCATATTTCTGGAGACAGGAATAGTCCAAACTTGCATTCATTCTTATCAAAGGTAATATGAAACTTAGCACATCACTAAACTTCTGAACTGGTACCAGAAGTTCATATCATTTCACCCTCCTCCCACCGGAAACATTGCTCAATGTTTTACATCAGGCCTCATATGAGATTAGAGAGTTGTCTTAAAACTGCCTTACAAATGTCACTGCCAGCTTATTTATTCAGACTTCTGAAATAACAGAATCAAAAAATTCCCAGAATCCCTGTCTACAGGCTCTGACAAGCTGAACCATTTACTTTCTAATGCAATCCAAACAGGAAAAGCTACCTAGAAAGATTATGGAATGCAACGCCTCTCCTATTTCTGCCTTTTATTCAAGCAACTGTTCAATAATGTCATATGAATGATATTTTTCGTATTAATTTGAGTGGCACAACAGCTCACTGTTTAAGGTTCAGCCTCACTACTCCAGAGTCTAGGATTCAGTCCTTTCCTCCAGCTATTGTCTTTGAGGAATCTGCATGTTTTCCCCATGTCTCCATAGACTGTCTCTGGATACTCTGGTTTATTACCTCCCAAAACAAGATAAGTTGAATTGGCTAGTATAACCTATCCGTATATTTTGCAATTGCCCTCTGTGTGATCTAAATCAAGGTTGAAAATGAACCTCAATAAAGCACTCATCTGGCCAAATACAGATAAATAATGCCATAAAACTTGCTGTTTCTGCAAAAGGCTAATGAGTGTATTGTAATAAATTATTATACTGTTATTGCAGTAGCTTCTGTGAGGTTTTCTTTAGTCTGTTACAAAGTTTCTCCTTTGCAGTCACTATTTGTCTTTAATATGTTGCATTTTCCTTTTAAGATCATAAAATAACTGCCATTGCTACATACATCTCAAATGTCACAGTAGTAATACTTATATCACATATTCAATTCTGGAAGTTCTTCAAAACTGCAAAATATGCAACAGTCTCAACTATATGAAAGAGAAATACTTAAATGTGCCTGCCTGACTTATGCAGAATATTTAGCTAGTATAAACAGATGAAACGAGCCTATAGAATTCATTTTGTTACACTCAGTTTAAAGGGGAAAATAATTTAAGATTCTCCTAAAGGCCTGACAAGCATTTCATTCAAAAATGTTGTTACTTGAGGATAAATTAACTACTTTGGAAGGTTTGGGCTGTACATGTCTTCTTAGATTTTAGTTTGCGTAGTCTGCAGACATGCACAACAATTTCCCCTTAAGCAACTCCTTAATTGATGAAGATATTTGATGCCATAGCAGAGAATATAACCTGAGTCTTTAACGGTACCCTGGAATGTTAGACTGTTTCAGTGCTAAGTTATTTCATTGGTAAAGCATGTCAGTTTTGTTACTGCCCTCTTTAATTGGTGTATTATTTAGAATGGCTTTAGCATTCCAGTTATTCATGTTTCTGTAATGCATCAGAGATAGAAAAAGATAAGCAGTGCAGGGAAGCTGATGTGAGGCATTTTAACTCCAAGGCTTCAAACTCATCTTTTATCCTTTCTGTAAATAAAGACACAAGACATTCTATGTAATCTGTAATAATTTCACAGGGCATAAAACTGCGTAACCATGTCCTCGTCACACTTTCGCAGTTATCTCAACATTTTAAATCATTTGCATCATAAATGTCAAAAAAATATGCTAAAAGCATTTGCAATGTTGCTGAGGCCACAGGGTTTCAACATTTTCCTCATGCTAGGGCAGGAATCCAATCACCTAAAGAGCTTACCTCCCTCTAGACATAAATGCTGTAGCAGTCACATTTTTTAGTTATTGTTATTCATTTTTTGTTTTATAAAAGTAAATCACGGGAACAGTCTACAGCTGCAGCACTACATCCTTAATGTGACCATTCAAACACACCATTGTTCTATTATTCTTTCACTTCTTATCAAGGTATTCTAGCTAACTAAGTTTGCACATGATGCATCCAGCCTGCAAGATGTTTTTTCTCAAATAAATAACTGGTGCCAAAATCATGGACTGAAAGTAAATAAAAAAATGCATTATCGTATCCTTTGGGAAGTCATCTAGCCCCAGGGAAGTACCACATTGAAAATACGGCCCTAAGAGTTGAGCCAGTTGTTCAAGATTTGGGAACTTATGTGGCCAGTGGCCTAACATTTGACCATCATGTGTCTGTTACTGGAAGAATGTCCTTCTATATTGCTCAGCTTATAAACAAAGGGATTGTGTCTAGATCTAGGAATCTCATTACCCTCCTTTACTCAGCCCTCATTAGGGCAGTCATTGAATATAATGCCCCCTTTTACATGCATTTATCCAGACATGCAACAACTGGAATACCCTCTAAGATACCTTACTAAAAGGTTTCAAGATCTAAACATGTCCTAAATGGACCAATGTAAAGCCCTGTCACTATACTCAGTATCCTACAGACTGCTAAGAGGGGACCTGCGTCTGCCATACAAGGCATCTTCCAACCTATTACTGATTGATTTACTGCACATCAGCAAGTCAAATGACATCAGAAATACTTGCTCTAGGAATCCGAACCTCTTCTGCAATATCAACAGAACAGTTTGGAGTGACAGGTATATTTCGCAGAGGATACTGCTGCTGTGGAACAGACTCCACATCCACATAAAACAAAGTTCAGCCCTGTGCATTTTCAAGCACAACTTAGATTTATGGATGGGAGACAAAATTTACCCCAGGACTGCCCCCTGTACTGGACAGATGAAGCTTCTAAATGCTTTATCCCATGCATGGGTCCCCTGAAATTATCTATGGTATGATCCCAGTATTCTCATTATGGGAAATATATAATTATCAACCATGGGATGGGATGAGTAAGGCCAATCTATAACCAAATGGGACAGTTATTTTGAGCACAAAAAGGGAAATTGGCTAGGCTTAAAATGGCCTGCAATGTTGGCTAACCTAGTACTTACCAATGAACTTACAATTCTTAAAGTGCCAAAGCAGAGGGCTTTCTCTGTATGCGTTTCTGTGTTTCTGTGTCTCTGTCTGTGTTTCTAATATGACCTCAATCGCCATGTTGGGAATTTCCTAACTTGAAAGGATAAAGCTCTTCAGGAAAAACTCAACATCTCTCTCTCTCTCCAGAGGCTATTGTTGGTCATGCAGCAGTGACACCAGCACAAGTCCCACATAACAGCTAATACTATCCGTTCACTTTTATGATTCCAACAGTGCCTAAGCAGAGTGTTTTCTTTGCATTTGTGTGTAATTGTCAGTGTGTGTTTATAATTTGATTTTAATCACCATATTAAGTGTTCCTTAACTGGAAGGATAAAGCTCTCCAGGGAAAACTCAGCTCCGATCTGTCCAAAGGTTCTCATTGGTCCACTAGCAGCGACATCAGCATAGTATGCTCAGAGTCTTGGGTTCAAGCCCAAATAACAGCTAATATTTTCCTTCCACTTCTCTGATTGTAACAGTGTCGAAGCAGAGGCTTTCAATGAATCTGAGTCTGTGTGTTTGTAGTTTGGCCTTAACCATCATGATGGAATTTTTCTAGTTGAAATAAAACTCTTCTGGAGAATTTGAACATCTATCTGTCTAGAGACTCTTCCTTGGCCAGTAACAGTGACACCAGCATAGTGCGTTGGAGGTCTTTGGATTCAAGTCCTAAATGAGCGATACTATTATTCTTTCACTTTTATGATGGTAAGAGATGGAATTATATTTGGAAAGGAAAATGATCAGCTCAGAGGCAGACTATTAAGGGAGCCTGAATTTACACATGATAAAGCACTTGCTGTAAGTAGAATGAGTGTTCAAGCGTACAATTTAGAAGTGTGATGAGGACCTGTAAATGCATAACATAGGAAAATAGCAGCAAAGCAAAATCCAGAAATTTTTAAATATATACAAATATAATGGTGAAAGAGATATCATAGCATTATCCAAGATGGCATCTGATAATAAAGGAGCAGCCAGAAACTAAAACCAGTGAAAGCAATGTGGCTACGACCATAAGATACCACACTGTGGAGTTATTAATCAAGTCACTAGACTATGTGGGTGTCACAACTATTTCATAAAATGTGTGTAAAGTCAAAAGGTGTTACAACAAGATTTGCATGTATAAGTAGCAAAGGAACAGAATAAAACAGGAATGTTTGCAAATAATGTTGAGTTGCATGCATTGACAACCATTCATACTATAACTAATAACTGAATGGGATAGGTTTCTGCTTAGAAAAGCTCTTGAGTAAAGGAACAATTGTTCTATTTAAGCTTGATGGAAGTGCAGAATGCAATATATTGTATGGGTCTATATTATAAAGACGAACATTTACTCACCCGAACTCCTAAACGTCAACCTGTCTTCATCTAACCACGAAAACATTGATCGTCCAGAAGCGCGAAAGCGGAAACGTCGAATCATCATGGTTGGCCCTTCTGCGGTATAGCTCCGTAAGGTAAGTGTGCGATAGTTACGGACCTTAGGGTTAGGGTGCATAGATGGTAATGTATGTTAGATTTAGTGTAGGGTTAGAAGTATGATTTTGTTAAGTGTATGTGTGTGGATTATTTATTTTGTTTGGGTTTAGCTTTTTAAGGTAAGTGTGCGATAGTTACAGACCTTAGGGTTAGGTGCGGGTTAAGTTAAGTGCATACATGGTGGTATATGTAAGATTTAGTGTAGGGTTAGAAGTAGGGTTTAGTTTAGGGATAGAAGTAGGGTTTTGGTTAGTGTATGTATGTATGTGGTTTATTTAGTTTGTTTGTGTAGGTAGTATGAAGTGGGTGGTGGGCGAGACAAGTATGACAGTTCAACGTTTTGAATTTCACGGTTTAGGGCGTTCAATGTATATGCTGTTCGCGGAATATGTGTCGACGTTTAGGTATTCGGGTAAGTAAACTTTTGTCTTTATAATATAGACCCATATTATATGAATCTATGTTTAAAGTACTGAATTTAATAAAGTGCGTGTCTCAAAGTACCCTCTTGAAATATTTAGGCATAGACTTAGCACAGGGGACAGATTTGGCTTGATCATGAGTACAAATTTAGAAAATACAAATTAAAGTTATGAGCAGTTTCCTTTTAAAAATACTTAAAATAACCCAATACTTTGGGTCATAATGCTTGTGATACACTCAGCATACCTCTCAACCGTACAGATTTTCGCAGAATGTCCAGATTTTTGCCTCATATTTTTGTCCTGTTTTTCATAAAATTGTGGTTTTCTGCCAAATTATTGACAAGTCATTAAAGATTGAAGAAAGAAAATAATTACATACATTTGAGTTTCAGAATTCATACTATTCAGAAATTTCACACTAGAGCAAAATCTGTTATTCTATCAACTTTTTAAGTTTGTAAGAGCAATATTTAAAAATTGGCCCTATTTTGGGCTTTTGTCCCCCATTATTTATGGCTGTGTCCAGATTTCTTGCCCTTAGAGGTTGAGAGGTATGTGCACTAAGTATGATTAAAATGATTCTGATAGTACAATAGCAGTGTGGCTCACTCTCTACTACAGATTGCAGGAAAGGTAAAATGAATGATGAGAACAGCACATCTATTAAATACTGATGACGACTGAGGCAGAACTTCTAAATGTGTCATGAAAAACAGCTGCAAAGGCAATCTGTGTATCTGTGTATGTTCACAAAAGGCAGGTAATTTCTGTATTAGATATAAATGGACATGGTGTCAAATTCACTAATACTGATTTAGCTACCTGATATACCTGTAGCCCTTTTCTAATTAGTACTTTGCTGAAAGTGCTGAAGACCTGTCTTCTGGTATAGACTGGATCATACAAAGATATTTTGACTTCCCTGCATACCTCTCAATGGTCCCAATTTTTGCAGAATGTCCAGATTTTTGCTTCACATTTTTGGTCTGTTCCTGACAAATTTCATGGTTTTCTTAGGTTCATAGGTTCATAGGTTCGTACTAGGCTATTTGCCCTAGGGCATTTATAAGCCTAGCCAGAGTGTGTGTGGCTTTCACTACCCCTTAGGATGAGAATACTACACCCTTTTAGGGTTTAGTTTACTGTGCCTCTGTCTAGTAGTGACACAGAGATGACCCCCGGGGTAAACCTATGATCTCCCATCCACTCGTCAAGATTTCTCTTGAATAGAATCAGTGAGGGGCTCTGCCTAACATGGACTGGGATTCTATTCCAGAGTGTAGGGAGTCTCTGGGTTATGAATCTGTCCCTCCAGCACATCCTATTTATTTCTGTGTTGAGGTTTAAGTCTCTTGCTCTCGTGGCTCTGATGGATTTGGATTTTCTGAGGTGGAGCATGTCCATTAATTCCGGATTGGACATGGCCTTGTACGTCAGGCACAGATCACCTCTGAGTAGGCAGTATGCGACTGAATAGAGCTGGAGTTTTTTCAGTCGGGCAGCATATGACATATGTTTAAGACCCTTTATCCTCTTGGTGAGGAACTTTTGGGGTCTTTCCAACTGCTGCAGGTGTCGGGTGAGATACATCCCAAATGGGGCATTGTACTCAATCATTGGCCTGATAAGAGAAGAGTACAGGGGCACAATGACCTCTCTTGATCTAGATGTGAAACCCTTCATGATAAGGTGGGAAATATAGAAGGTCTTCCTAACCACTTTGGCAATGTGAGTGTCAAATGAGAGGTTACTGTCAACCTGGGTCCCTAGGTCCCTGATTACCTCTTCCGTGCCAATGGATTACCACCTATGTGGTAATTTGTGGGTACCTTGTTTTTTCCAAAGGGTATGACTATACATTTTTTGGCATTCAGCTTAAGGCCATGGCTCTGGCACCAATTATTCGTTTCTATGAGGCCTCTCTGAAGGATGTTTGTGTCCGCTGGAGTATCAATTATGGCGCCCAGTTTGCAGTCATCTGCGAACTTTGTCAGCCACAATCCTCCTATGTTTGCCTGTACCTTGGAAAAATAAATGCTGAACAAGAGGGGTCCCAGGACTGAGCCCTGTGGGACACCACTTGTGACTGGCTCAGAGTCTGACATAGCTCCATCAACTCTGACCCTGTGGGTTCTGTCCTTGAGCCAGTTTGCAACCCATCTTGTGACATATGGGTTTACATTTAAGCAGGTGAGTTTGTCTATGATACCCGAGTGGGGTATTGTGTCAAAGGCTTTTGCAAGGTCAAGGTAGGCTGTGTGAACTGCCTTGCCCTCATCAATGGCCTTAGTGACTGTTTCAAAAAAGTCGACCAAGTTCAAAAGGCAGGATCTGCCCTTGACAAAGCCAAATTGGGTAGGATCCAATGTCTGTAGGTCTCCAATGTCTTTGTTTATGAGTTCCATAATGTTCCTCTCCATAGCTTTGCAGACCAGGCTCGTCAAGCTTATGGGGCAGTAATTTCCAGGGTCTGTAGAAGCACTGCCTTTGTGAAGTGGGACCACTGTTGCCGTACGCCACTCTTTGGGTACGTATCCTGTAGTAAGGCTAAGATTAAACAGCAGCCTTATGTGTGGGTTTAGTTCCTCTTGGAGTTCATGTAGCACACAGCCCAGGACACCGTACGGTCCCATTGATGCTGTGCTTTTAGCTTTAGAAAGGGCGGCTCTCACCTGGGCATCTGAGATGTTAGGGAGGCTACACTCTGCTGGGATAGTTATTTCTCCTTTTGGGGGGGGGGGGGAATTTGCACTGAACCTGTCTGCCAGAATGTTGGCAATGCCAGTGGGTTCAGTGTATTTTGTGTCATTTTGGACTAACTCTGAGCATATCTGGGAGTTTCCACCCAGGTTTCTAACATAGCTAAAGAAGGCCTTGTGATTGTCTTTTGTGTCTTTTGCGATTTTTCTCTCAAAGTTGGCCTTGGATGATTTTATGAGTGATCGTAGTTTTTTGCTAGTACTGATCAGAGATGCCTTCCCTTTTGGGGATTTTGCTCTGTCATGTAGTAGCTTCCTCCTCCTGTTGTAAAGTTTGTTTATGGCTGTGGTCCACCAGACTGGGCGCCTGCCTTTGGGGGAATGGGTCTTGGTTTTATTTGGGATTGCATGATCCATGCATTCTTGAAGGTGCCCGTAGAAGGCATTTGCAAAGGATTCAGCAGTGTGGGTTGTGGTTTCCACTGGCCCAGGGGCCTTGAAGTATACCACTTCAGTCTTAAGAAGTGTGAAGTTGGCTTTTGAGAAGTTCTTCACTGTGGTCTTTTGTGCAGGGGGTGGAGGCGGGATGTGGATATCCAGTGAGATTAATTTATGGTCTGATCTTACCAAAGAGGGATATACTTCCGGTGTGGAGCATTTTGTCCCCATGTTTGTGATGATCAGGTCTAGTATATTGTCTCCTCCTGTGGGAATGGTGACTAGTTGTTCCATTGCATTTGAGTTTATGAATTCTAGGAACCTTTGGGCTAGGGTGTTGGGGCTTGAGTAATGTTCCCAGTCTATGTTTGGGTAGTTGGAGTCTCCCAAAATGATGGTATTTGGAGAGACATTCATACTCTCCAGTGTCTTCAGGAAGGCTGTGTGGGGTTCCTGAGTTTGAGAGGGTGGTCTGTAGCATGCTACAAACTGTAAGGCAATTTTGCCTATGGTTAGTTGCACCTGGATGGTCTCCGATGCTTCGTGCCTTGCCACTAACCTGGAGGTGTGGGTATCTTTGTTGAATATGGATACTCCCCCTCCTTTTGTGGTTCGGTCCAAGTTTTGGGGCCGAAAAGCATGATATGAGGTAAAACCTGATAGTGCTGGGGTGCTCTCAGGAGCCTTGAACCAGGTTTCAGTCACTGCACAGACATCGATGTTCTCCATACTGAGGAGGGCTTCGAGGGCATGCATCTTGAGGTTTAGACTTCTGGCATTGAGCAGCATTACCCTTAGTTTTTTTCCACTTGTGTTTTCTAGGGAGGTAGGTTTGTCATTTGAGTCTTGCCTAAAAAAAGCACTATGGGGGTGGCAAGAGCCTTGGCCAATATCCGGAAGCCCAGTGGTGACAGGTGCAAGCCATCCCTTGCGAAGCAGCGTGGCTTGTCAAGCATGTCATCCCAAGCAGACAGACATTGGATCCCCTTACAATGACACCAGTAATTAAGCCAATTGTTAAAACTGATCATTTTGTCTTTGTACTGTGGCATCATTCTTGGTGAGGGTAAGATGCTGCTCAGGGTCAGAGTCATACCGGCCTGGGCTACATAATCAGAGAGCTCCTCTATGTCTCTTTTCATGTAGTCCAGGGAGGTACGTCTCAGGTCGTTCACACCGGCATGTACAATGACTGAGTCATATTTGTACTTGCTGTGGAGTGACATGAGTGCTTGTGTAATGTGGCGGATTCTAGCTCCCGACAGGCAGCTTACTGTGACCTTTTCCTTGTTCAGTCTGGTGAGCGGGACGTCAGTGTGTCTGACTATGGAGTCACCTATTACAAGTGTGTCTGGCATGTTGTTTGGCCTTAAGGGCTGTGACTGTTTAGCACACTGACTTTGTGAACTATGTGTTGCATGTGCTATGTCTTGAGGTGGTGGTTGCTTGGGTGTCTGCTTTGGAGGCCTCTGTTGTTTTGGTAGATTTTTAATCAGTGCCTCCGAGTATGTTTTTATGTGTTTATGTGTTTGGTTTGCAGTTGTGATAGTTCTATGTGAGACTGGGTTTGTGGTGTGTGTGGTTACCTTCTCCTCCTGACTGGTCTTGCCAGTACTGAATTGAGAGAGCTCAGCCTCCAGTTTGGCTATATAGTTGCATCTCTCACATATATTTGTATTTGTTGGGAGGAGGAGAGGGTTGTCTGTGTACATGAGGCAATTGTAACATTGCCTCAACATTCCCAGATTCACCAGCTGAACAGGAGAGGATGCCAGCAACTGACCCTTCGACATGCTAGAAATAGTGAAAAAGATTGCTGTGTAACTGAGTCAGAAAGGACCTATAGGGAAATGGGTACTCAACAGAATTTAGGTGAATGAAGTACTTTCTTTTGTTTAAGAGTGCTTTACCTGTGTAAAAAATGCTTTAGGAGCAAGTGCCGAGCTTTTCAGGTAGAGTATAGGCTGTTTAGATTGCAAGTAGAACAGTTCTAAGGGAAAAATTAAACAGCAGACTTTACGGTGCCACAAATAGTTTAAACTTGATTAACCGGCGCTGCCCGATGCTGCTCTGGCAAATCACTGAGGATTTAAGTCATTAAATAATACTAAATAATAACAGACATTTCAGTTTCAGACATCATGTCCTTCATAAAATACATAATGAGGCAAAACATGTTATTCTATCAATTGTGTAAGTTATAGGAGAAATATTTAAAATCTGCCCCTATTTTTAGGCCTTTATCCCTCCATTATTTCTTGCTTTGTCCAGATTTCTTGCACTAAGAGATTGAGAGGTATCTGTTTTGGGTTAGCTGTAAGGAAAGTGTAGTGTTAAGATTTTGGGCTCCCTATCAGACGATCAAAACGCCATTTCCAAGAATACAAAATGATCGACACATATTGCTCAAACTATGTAAATGCCGAACATCCAAAACAGTGAAATCCAAAATGTCGAAGTGTTTCGGTTGGCCCATCTGCGGTATAGCTCTGTAAGGTATGTGTGCGATAGGTATGGACTTTAGGGTAGGGTGCGGGTTAAGGTAAGTGTATAAATAGGTAATGTATGTAAGATTTAGTGTAATGTAAGAAGCAGGGTTTTGTTAAATGTATTTATGTGTGTTATTTAGTTTGTTAGGGTATATCTCCGTAGGGGAAGTGTGTGGTAGTTATGGACCTTAGGGTTAGGAAGGGGTTAAGGATAGTGCATAGATAGTTGAGTATGTGGGGTTTAGTGTAGTGTTAGAAGTAGGGTTTTGTTAAATGTATTTATGAGTATCATTTATTTGTTAGGGTATATCTCCTTACGGGAAGTGTGCGCTAGTTACAGACCTTAAGGTTAGGCAGGGGTTAAGGATAGTGCATAGATAGTTGTGTATGTGGGGTTTAGTGTAGTGTTAGAAGTTGGGTTTTGGTGCTTTACTTTAGGGTTAGGAGTAGGGTTTGGTTAGTGTATGTGTGTGGTTTATTTATTTGTTTGGGTAGGTAGTATGTAGCAGGTGGTGGGGTTGGCCGACTATGACCATTCAATGTTTTAAATTTCGCAGTTTAGTGCATTCGGTCTATTCGCAGTTCGATTAATACATGTCACTCTTTCGGTATTCGCTGAAATGGATTTTCGTGGAACTGATATAGACACAAGATTTTGCCTGAGGCAATATTGGTAATTCATGCTCTGAGAAGAGTTCCTGTTCTGTTTGGAAGTAGAACTGAGCAGGAACAGAAGAAATACATGCAAGTAATTGGAGTTAAAGTTAAGTAAAAAGAAGTAAATGATTAGATCAATAATATAGCAGTGATAAAGCAGTACAAACTGAAAATATGTACAGATAGCTGTTCCAATGGCACAGGGGGATAACACCCTGACGTGTGAACCAGGTGGCATAAGTTTAACTAGGAGCTCAGGTACCTGTTGGTGGTGTGTCAGGGAGGGGAAGAGAAATGACAAGGTTTAGCCTGTTTACCTTGTGGGGTACGTGTCCAAGGATACTGTTGTGGTCAAAATTCCAGTTACCAATGGGATTCAAACAGGGGGGAACACACTTACAAGCAAGCAGGTTTAATTGATTATAGTGCATGCACAGACATGGGCATACATTACAAAAGCCAATTGCACACCATCCCCTTGGATGTGATTGGGCATGCACAGGGGGCATAATTCTAAACTATTCTGCATTTGTCACAATACCCTGATTTCAACTCCAACACAGCATCGGCTCCTCTTTAGCAGCAAACTCCTTTGATTCAACTCTTTCATTAAGTAAATTTTATAGCCAATAAGAGCCTAACTTCCTGGAGATCATCACAGTCAAAGAGGACTAATAGCAGACGAGATGATGTAAGACCACTACAATATATTCAAAGAAGGTACCAGAAGATGCATAGACTGGTTCCCAGAGGTGTTCTCTGCCACTGGAGAAGAGTCCGGTCTGGCTGAGTTAAGGATTTACTTGTATGGAAGGAGTAGAAAATGTCTTTTTTCTTGCTGGTTATCTGTACTGGTGCTTTCTTTTCTTCAGACAGCAGGTCAAAGCTACAAGATAGAATAAGGAGAGATTACTGGTAGTTTTCCTGTTTCTATTTGTATCTTGTTGTTACTGCTGGCAACTGAAGGGTAACCGCAGCATAAGCACTATGTGATATTGCATCATTGTTTCCTGATGCAGTACTGCTGCCAGGGATCTTTTTCTGTGTCTATAAATGTAAGTAACACTAACAACTTAGTCTTGCACAATATGCATACAAAAGCTTTGTAAATTACAACAGTACTACTGTTAAAAATAGACGTGATTAAAAATTAAATGCTGTGGCAGCCCCCTGGCCAGCACCCCCCCCCCCCCAGCCAACAGGCTCTGGGCAGCTGCCTAGGTTGTCTAGTGGTGGATTTGGCTATCTGAAGATACCTTTTTAATGTGCTTGTTGGAATGGGTCTGCCTATAGGGCTGATTCACAACATTTACCAAGGGGGCAATGCAGTGGTTAAAGTTAACACTGAACTGTCTGCTCACTTTCATATAATTGAAGGTACAAGATTTAGATGCCGTCTCTCACCAATATTATTTACTTTGTATTTTGATCCTCTGGCTATTCAGTTAAGAAACTCTGAGTTTTCTGGGTTCCAAATGGGACAGGGGGACACTAAGATAGCCCTGTATGCAAACGATCTTTTAATCTATCTGACAAACTCAGTGGAGCACTTGGGGGATGGTTTGTTTGCTGTTGGAAAATTTGGTAAAATCTTGGGGTATAAGGTCATTATATTAAAGACATCAGCAATTATTGTAAACTATACCCCCTCCCACTTTAAAAGAGAGAGAGAGAGAGCATGAGAGGGAGAGCCCCAAACTGTTTAAGCAGAGTAAGATTAAGAACCTTGGAATGGAATTGATTCAATCTTCCAAGAGTCCATAAAATTACCTATGCAAAGATACAATACGGGTGGCAGAATAGGGGATAAACAATGGAAAGTAATTGATTTGTACCTAAACTAGAAAATATAGGCTTTGCAGATACTCATACTTCTGCAGGCAATGTACAGTTTTCAGGCTTTGCCCTGGGACTCAGGTAAAAGTTGTTTCAGTGATATGAAAAATGTGATAATTAGTTTCAGTTGGGAACATGAAAAGCCTAGAGTAGTCTTGGACAGGCTGGTAAAAACAAAGGAATGCAGTGATCTTGGGGTTCCAGACTTATAGGATTATTTGAAAGCAGCAGAGCTTGGATTAAATAAAACATAGTAGTTTTCAATGTGTTGATCAAGGAACAATCGTTATACCCACTGTCCCTTAATAAAGAGCTTAAATAGTGGTCTCTACTGGTGGAAGTGCGCTCATTTATGGAATGGGATAGATATGAAAATATGTTTCAAGTAATGCTAAAGCATTTGCTAGTGTACTATTAATCTCAGGCAAATGTATCAGTCAATTTGTAGCGGCAGAAGCCAAGGGGTTCATGGGAATAAACGGAGATAAATGTGGAGGTTTTCTGGTGATATTGCAAGGCACCAGGGTTTGGTGAAAAGAGTGGTATCCCAATTATATAGAGTGATGATAAAAAATAAGGTTACAGTTTACAGGAGATTCAAACATGAATTGGAGACAGCATTTAGCAAGCAGTACCCACCCCCTGAAATGGAGTGAGATGCATGCAGCTTTGTAAAGGTTACAGCCTTATAGAACTTTCATATACCTGAGTGAAAATATATGCATCAATATTTTTACACCGCATCCCACCATTCTAAGATGCGTCCAGGGTCAGAAAGCAGTTTTTGGAAATGAGTTTTAGGGCTGTTCCACAGTAAAGGAATTTAGTCAGCATTTATCAGATTTAGTGGTTAAACCGTGGCCAGGCAAAGGCCTACTTAACCAGAGTGGTATATTTTTTATGAGCTCTTGAAAGGGTCGGTTGGATGATTAGTGACAAAGCATTGTTAGATACTCTTCTGTTAGTTAGAAAGAAAAGAATGATACAAAGGTGGAAGACGAAGACCCCACCCCATGTGGGAAGAGTTGTTTCAAATGTATAAAATAGAACCGTGAGGTATAAAGAATAAAAAGGAGTTGGAAGCAAAGTGGACAGGTTGGTTAGAGGTATCTAAAGTATAATAAAATGTGTTGCTCTCTTGGTAAATATTGACACAGTAATAAATGAGACAGGGGTCCAAACTTGTATTAGAAATACATTTTGAAGAATTAGTTCCTTATGATCTCTATGGCTAAATAGAAAGTGCTGGAGTGTTCACAAATAGTTACTCACTTATGAATGGAACACTTGTCAGAATGTATGTTTTGTATATTGTTCAAGCAAACTCACAGGAATGTTGTTTTAACAAAGTTATAAGTAAAATTATGTCATCTAATTATATTAATTTCTTAGCAAATATACTAGAAAGAAGTGGAGGCAATGAACAATTTTATTTTCCGGAGTTCAAAGACCTTTCTGGATGGCAACTGCAGTCATGAACGTTAAAGATGCCTGCTTTTTGGAAGGAAAGTTATTACAAATCTGAATAAGGTCTTAATAGAGCAAAGACATCACATGGTCAGCAAATGTTTGTATAGTCAAAGCTGTGGTCTTCACAGTAATAACTATGAGAGCTAAACTATAAGTAAGGCTATGCCCTGGAAATTAACACTCTGAACAACAGTGATAGAGAATACTTTTGAGAATTCCTGGGACTGCAAGAACAGATCAGTCAATATTTAACAAAATCAATCCTGACTGTTCAATGGAAAGCCATATAGCAAAACTCCACCTCAAATACTCTAGCCACATAATATAATACATGATTCACTACAGACGATATGGATCAAAGGCAGAAGAAGAAGGGAGCTGCAGAGGGTAAGGAGGAATTAATGAACATGAATTTGTAAGAATTTAAAGAAGCAGTTCTTGGCAGACAGGCCTGATGTTTTAATGTCCTTCAGTTCATGAAAAGTTGAATTCAGCTAAATGATTAAACAACAACAAAAACAAAGCAATGTGTACAATTAAAAGACAAACAATATACAAAGTAAATGCAAAGAGCAAAAACATTTTGAGAAAAAAATCTAGAAATCCTGAGGATTGTTTCTTATTTGCCTATGTCTGTTGAAAAGTTAGAAGAACTAAAAGTTTTGTACAAGGGATGAGTCTCAATTGCATTTGCTAAGTGATGCAGTAACGAATGGGTGGTGTCCAGATAATGCTAGGTCACTGCATTCAAAATGTATGATTATTTTCCACATCCAAATGAACTTTCCTGTATCCAATGGTCACTATTTGAAGGTAACAGAGTCACTGTTCATACTCAGATATGTGAAGCCACGCTAAGCAAAATGTGTGAATCAAGTCTGAGTATTAAGATCCATGTTCATCAGACCGAACAAAAGGTGCAGAAAGGTGAAGTTTATAACATGCACAGGATTCAAATTAAAAGGAAAAAATAATACCACTTGATATTCCAAATTTAAAATGGATGAAAGTAGGCATGGCTTGTGTCAATAGAAATATGCACATTATCCCAGGACTTCACTGAAGGCCCTAACACAAGCTGTACAGCTCATGCTAGAAAGGCCCTTCTGCAGTGGTGTCCTCATTTGCAATTCAGACACATGCTAGCCACAATGAGGTAATGCCTCATTATTGGCTAATTTGCATGTTTCTTGAATTGCACTTACTACTGTAACGTGCTGATCATGGCTTATCTGCACATCACAATAGTAACCTACTGCTCATGTAATCAGTGGATTCCCCCCTCCATTCACTCCATGGCACATAAGTAGACAAACATGAACACACACACAAACACACAGAGTCCCTGTACTTGTCCTTATAATATTGTGGTTTCTCCCACCCTGTATTACTTTAGTTCCATCATGGCATGCATATTAGGCCCTGGTGGTCTAGTGTATCAACTACCCCAATCTCTGTCACAATTTTGGTGCCATTATGGTACTTTAAAGACTCATCCCTGGTGGTATACTAGTTCCCTCCAGTACCCATCAATCTTATGAAGTGTGTGCTGTTATGGCACTTCACTTTATCCCTGGTATTTAGTGGTTCTCCACCCCCAGAACCCCATACTACTATCGGTGCCATTTCAGCACTTTAGAGTGTGTTCAGTGGTTTACCCTATCCCCATTAGGCTGTTATGTGCCTTAGGGCTCTTTATGATGTATTCTCTGGTGTCTAGTGCACCCCCTCAGTCCTCATAGTAACATTGGTGCCATTATGGCACTCTAAAGTTGAATATCTGGTGTCTAGTGTATTCTCCATACCCTGATACCTGTAGTAATGGTGGTGCCATCACAGCATTTAAATCATTCCCATTTGTCTAGCAGTTCCCCTACCCACAATCCACATTGCAACACTGGTGCCATCATGGCATGTAAAGTAAGCCATGGCGGTGTAGTATAATACTACACCCCATCCCTGGTCTCCTTGGTAATGTTGGTGCCAGTCTCACACTTTACAGGTGTATCCCTGGTGGTCTAGAGTATCCCACCCATCCATCCCTGATCTCCATTTTACTCTCAGATCCGTTATGGCACTTTTCAAGTAGGCCCTGGTGTCTAGTGTTTCCCCCACCACATTCATGTTAGGTGGTTGAACATGACCTTTTACATGTGTTCACTACCTCAACATGGTGGGGATGGCCATGCTGATCTACATGGCCAAGTACTTTATTAAATTTCTCAGCCATGTAGATGCCTTTATGAAGGCAGTTCCAGTGAGACAGCACATGGCTGATTAGCATATGCCTCTCCCCCAGGGAATGCCTCATTAGCATTCAGCACAGCCCCAGGACCAGACATTTGCTGCACTGCACATCTTAGT
Source organism: Protopterus annectens (assembly GCF_019279795.1). Lineage (NCBI taxonomy): Eukaryota > Metazoa > Chordata > Ceratodontiformes > Protopteridae > Protopterus > Protopterus annectens. The sequence goes on along the minus strand of NC_056728.1, from coordinate 623,029,039 downwards.
GTTGGATAACCATGCAGCACAATGTATGGGTGACTGTTAAATAACAAAAATGTACCACAACATGTACACAGCTACTTATACATCACAGTACCTTTATGAATGTAGCCCTATCTATCGACCCAAAATTACCAGAAGCTGCGCTATTACATGAAACCATAAGTCAACATTGCTGCAGTGTAAAATCTATAGCTGCCAAACATGGCAGTTCTGAAGTGACACCTGACAATGGTACTCAGTTTATGAGCCATTAATTTCATAGTTTGATGAGTCAATCAGAATTCAGGCACACCACTTTGAATCCTAGGTATCAACAGCACAATGAGCAAGTAGGAAAAAATTTTCAGACACTTAAAAAAATCTTACCAAAAAGGATGACAATTCATAGAACTCTGACATTTGTTAATTACAGAGTACGGAAAACCACTCTTAAAGCCGATGGGTCTCTCAGCAGTACAACTAAGTAGATATTTAAATCTAAATTTCCCCAAAAATCCCCAAGGATCTATATTAGGCCCTCACTTATTTTCCATCTTCATTAATGACCTGCAAACAGCCATTCCTTATTCCACCTGCATTCAATATGCAGATGATTCTACCATAATCTGCTCAGCCTCTTCGCAAATTAAACTGCAGTCTCTTACCCAAAAAGCATTCGACACTATTGAACTATGGTTTTCTCAGCGCTGCCTCCTTCTGAATCCCAAAAAAACTAAACTGCTACTCTTCTCACCAACCCAAAAGTCCACATCTTTACCTTTCAGTCTCACTTCTAGCAGTGGTACTCTTATCTCTCCTGACCCTACCACTAAACTTCTAGGAATAACAATAGACAACAATCTAAACTTTGATACTCACATAAACACTACAATAAAGTCAGTCAACAAAAAACTGGGATCCCTCTATAGAATTAAACCTTATCTTACACCGGCAGCTAAGACTGCTATAGCCAGAACCCACCTAATATCCACCCTGCTTTACGCCTCTCCCATTTATACTAATCTCTCAAAGAACAACATCAGGAAACTAACTACTTCCTATAATAATATTGGTAGATTTGCTACAGGCTCTCCTTACAGAACCCATCACTGTCTAAATCTTAAACTGGCTTGAATTTCTTAATCAGCTTCAATATCACCAGCTTATAATAGCCCATAAGACTCTATATCTTCCTAACAATATCCCTGGACTCTCTAGCCTCATTACACCTTATAAAAACCTCACATCTCTACGCTCCTCTAACAAACTACTGATCAATACTACTAAACCCAACAACACAGCAGGTGAGTCGCTGTTCTCTAACTCTGTAGGAAAACTTTGGAATAAACTTCCCTCTGAAATCACATCTCAAACTTCTCTCTCACTTTTCAAAAGGAATTTGAAACTCTACCTTAACAATCACTGGCTATGTACCTGTACTAACCCTGACTAAATCTTCTCATATTCACTTATCCCACCTCATCCCTTATTAGCTCCCTTTTATGTATCCATAAACTACATTATTGCATATATCTTACAAGTATAT
>NC_056728.1:622975017-623017517 GCF_019279795.1 Protopterus annectens | reverse complement strand
TGTCATTTAAACTTGTTTATACACTATTAATATAAGTATTTTGTTGTTGGATCATAGTTTTTAGAAATGCAAACTGTGAGTGGCTATTCTCATGTATATAATCTCCTTATATATTTTTTGTATACGTGTTATTGTTTTGTATATTGTCTTATCTGTATATTGTCTATTTTTAAGGACATTTCTTGTATGGATGATAGCATCTTCTGGAAACCCTTCTTCGCAGAGCCGGTCTCTTGCCTAGTAGTTTCGGAAACTGACAAACATCAAGTGGTCTGTTGATATATATTCTAACAGGATTTTTTATTATAAATTTTTGACTAATATAATTTGATCCTGCGACAAAACACATGCTTTTTTCTCTTCTAGCACTGACTGAATAAAATTTTGACAGTAAACATGTCAAACACCTTTACATAGTACACTGAAACAAAAATTTGCTGCACTCAAGCCTTCATCTAGGCCGCATCCCCTAGGGGGGTAAATAGTGTGGGAAGAAATAGCCAGGGAATTGTTATGGCTAGGCTTGTATAGGCCCTAGGGCCAATAGACTAGCACCAACCTATCAACCTATAAAAAGTGCTAAATACTAAGTCTACCCCAGCCCAATACCTCTGCATATCTGCAGATTCTTTTAACTAGTAAGCAGTTATCACATATGTCATTAATTTTTGACAAACCAGAGTCCCTACATCTTAATCCTACATCTAAAACTGTACAGTGTAGTGCACTTCCTCTATGTCTGCTTTTACCATGAAAGTTATATTATGTAATCATATGCATCCCCGCAACATGGTGTGATCTCAAAGAATTCTGTCATGAATTAATTCTTGGGAATACAAAACAGTGATGTAGGTGAGTAGGTCAAACAACCTATATATATTTTTTTGTATATGTGTTATTGTTTTAGGGCCACCAAACCAAGCATTGAACTACAAAGCACAACCAGTAACCAAAGGAGTCAGTTCAAGTATGGACTGTAAACCATTTATTAAAAACACAGCGTTATGTTTGAATTGTAAAACAAAACCAGTGTGAATGTGTACGCATCACCTCTTCCTATTTGATGCACATATTTAATCAAAATGTACACAAAAAAAACTAACTTTAACAACAACATTTCCATACATTGGTGGCATATAATGATATAGGCTTGACCACAACCCTGGCAACCAGAATACAAAATGTGCCACAGAGATCTACTAGAGCTGATGTGGAGGACAACTCAGGTAACACAGGCTTTACTCACCTCACTTTGTGTGTGAGGGACTGCATGTTCAGGTGCTCTGTTCCTTTACAGAATCCCTGCTAGGAGACCAGAGATTCCATGGGGGTGCTGGCTTTAAGGAGAGATGGGGTTGCTCTGAGGGTTATGTCACTTGAGAAAGTGAGTGCAATGATCCTGATGATACCCATAGCATAGGCATGCACATTGATTTTATACTCTTAAAGCACTAAGATAGCTTGCCAATGGGAAGTGATGGCTCTACTCTCCACTGTTTAGCTACCACCTTTAGGTAGGATGAATGGGCCCAGTGATCCTTCTCTTGAGCAGTACAAATGGGCTAATTGAGCAAGCAGAGAAAGGGAAGCCTAGTGGTCACACAAGAAGGGAGACAACATGTTTAGTTCAAAAGCGCTTTTAAAAAAGTCAGCATTTCTATCACAGTTATATAAATGTTTAGTAAATACATGTAAGCCTTTTTAAAATGTGTTAAGAATTATTTAGAATATACCCTGTTCAAAGAACACTTCTAAAATTTATATTACTGTATATTAGGCCTCTTGTTTAGCTTCTGCACTTTACAAAAGGTTAGAACAACCAAGACTGCACGGGGTACATACACTAAAACTGCTACACACCTATTAGTCCAGTATCAATATCTGCTCCATGAAGACCACAAGAAAAGCCCTGATAGCCTTTGCTGTTCTATAGGGTCTCCTGGTCTTTACAAGTCTGCGAGCTGTATGCATCCAACAGAAAAATGAAGTAAAAATGCTATAGCTGGTATATAACCCAATGCAATAACAAGCTCAAGAACACATTCTATAATTAGACTAGCGGGGAAATACCAGGATATAACAAACACACCAAGTAAGACCACCAGACAGGCAAAACCCATTAAACCGCCTCCAAAAGCCATGGTGGCAGATACAGTCAGTAACTTTAATCGATAAAATGCAGTGTCCAGCTGCTGAGCTTTCTGTCCATCTGCACTACTAAAGCAACTGTAGGCCCCTTCAAACTGGTACTAGTAGATGCCGCCCAGACTGGTTATACGAGTGAAGCCTTCTGTTGTATTATATGATACTGAAGCACAGACCAAAATCAGCATATTCAGCAGGACTTCCACCATTTGACACATTGCTCTCCCGGTACAGAGATATCTGCATCTATTGCACTCCAATATTCCTCTAAATGGCTCAGGTTCATAGTAGTTCCTTTCCACAGAAGAAGGCCTATGGTTCGTTTGTACATAGGTTTCTGTAGGTGTTTCATCATTGTCATATCTGTTAGTTTTCTTGTGTACATTTTGATTAAATATGTGCATCAATGTTATGGATAGGAAAAGTTGATGTATATTGCATTTGCACTGAAATTATTTTGTTTTACAATTAAAAAATAACTCTGCGTGTTTAATAAATGGTTTACAGTCCTTACTTGAACTGAGTCCTTTGGTTACTTATTGTTTTGGGATATTTATGGAATACTACAGTAATTATTACATAGAATATTAAATATATTATTTTATATAATAAAGTATAATTTTATATATATATATATATATATATATATATATATAGATATATATATATATATATATATATATATATATATATATATATATATATATATATACGCACATATCAGTGGATATCTTTCTCAGACATGAATATTATTAACAATTGTTTGGCATCCTGATATTCCATAGTCAAATTTCTTATGTGACACATACAGCATTTTTCAGTCTGTTATTTCTGCTTCCTCAGTTTTCTCACAGCTGTCTCCATTTTCTGTTTTCATTCCCAGTTAGGCAGATGTTTTAAGAAGCTGACAAAGAACTGTGTCATCTTCCCCTTTTACTTCCATCTAAAGAATTTCAGATGACACAACTTTTTCTGAAGATTTAGAAATCTGCAAACAGTGTCTTGGAACAAAGTTGATGCTTTCAGCAATATTTCAGTATGTTTCCTCAAATGATTTCTGTATGGTGAATCTGTACCAGATTATTATATAAGAGTGATGCCTCTGTGTTTCCCGTGCTAGTGCTCAAAATTTGAGTTTTCATTTAGATCTATTGCTTAATTCCTGTGACTCAGGTAAATATTTCATGTCTCAGTCTATTGGTAGTTTAACTACATGAAATATCGTGGTTAATGTGTCTCCAGATTATGTGGCCAGTTTTGGCTGTAGACGAAATGGAAGAAGGTGATAAGGAAATAAGAGCATGAACAAATAAATGTAAACAGATAACTTTAATCTTCATATGCTAAGCTCCACCACCAAGGATTGACTGCTTAAAGGAAAAGCAGCATTGTCTTTTAAAAAGAGTCTGGCAAGGGAAGGGGCATTAGTAAATACGAATGTAGGAAGAGGATACAGTTATATCAATGGCTTGTCATGTAGAAAAGACATTTTTTGGTGGGGTGGGAATTACAAATATCTCTGGTTCTAGTTGGAGAGTATGGGTGCAGCATTTGTATTTGGGACAGTTAGTAGCACTGATTATACTCTGGCCCAAAGGAGGAAATGGAAAAGGAGCCTGCAGGAAGCTTACAGAAGGGAGAGTGTTTTGAGTGTTCTGGGGCCCAAAAGTCATTGCGGGCGATCTGTTGAAGGAAGTGCAGTTCATGGAGCTATCTTCATAGCAGAGGGAAATGTAATATCTGACTGAAAGACACAAAGAAAGCTAAAAGTGAAAGGTAATGTCATTCTTAGGTATCACAGAAGAAATGTTTAGAACAAAGTAAACAGAAGGCATAAGAAAAGGGACTCTAGTTTTGGGTCTCTGATGCATAACACCAAGCAAATTAAGCAAGACCTGAACCAAAAAGCCCCATGCTCTTTATTAACAGATACAGGGCAGCAAATGTAACCATAACCGACCTAAAATTATACCCAGCATAGAAAGGCTGGCTCAATGGAATTTTATTTAGCCTGATACATGGAATTCACTTACATTTTAGTCACATGGAGTCAGAACTATGTTCCACAGGGGTTAGTGGTTAAGATTTCTCATCAGAGCTCTGAGGTCCAGGATTCAATCCTGACCTCTGCTCACTATCTGTGTGTAGTTTGTATGTTCTCCTGTGTCTGTGTGGGCCTTCTCTGGGTACTCCAGCTTCCTTCTACCTCTCAAAAACATACTGGTTGATTCACTGCTTTAAACTGTCCATGTGCATTGCATTGCATTTATCATTGTCCTTGTGGCCTGGATCATAGTTGCTAGATGCTACAACCCGGACTTCATTTCAAGACAAAGGCCTGTCATGGCTACTGTCATCAGGGGCATGTTTCCATGAGAGTGGCCACTCAGGAGGTTTGCAAGCTAAGAACTATATCCTAGCAGTTATTGAAGACAGACATCTGCATCTCAGATATGAAAGCTATATACTTACCATAATAACAGAGTTGTAATAAAAAAGTCTGTCTTTAGTAACACATCTACCCTCCATCTCCCACCAACATATTATTTCCTACACCTTCTCATCTCTTCTCCTCTATTTATTCCTTTCTTCCTCAGCTTTTACAATGACTGCAAAACTGTAGTGAGTGGGATGGTGGAACCCTGAGAAAGTTCTACTGGCCAAGTGGTCTTAATGCCTATTGTATAAGTCCTAGTAGCTACCAAGGATGGACCTTGATCTTACAGAATTACGTTTATGGTAAGTACCTAACTTTTACTTAATTTGCCACTGCAAGTTTGATTTATTTACTTATGTAGTTATGCATGCATTTATGTATGTACTTATTTATTTATTTATTTATGCCATGAGAAGGTGCCAGAATGACTCAAAAAGTTATAATGTCAAAATAGCAGAGTAAAAAATCAGAATATTTAATAACATAGAGGTATATGCAAAACATATAGCCCTTGTATTGAAACATAAGCATTAGTACCATTAAAAGGCAAGGACATTGTATCCACCAGAAAATTAAATTACAGTTGGAACAATTATTATCTATATCTCAGAATGTGCAAAAGACACCCTAGAGGAAATAAAAAAAAAAAGAAATAGACCAATGTTCCAAACAAAATTATAGTTAAAATAGTTATTATCCGTATCTCAGAATGTGCTAAGGACAAACTAGAGAAATTAAAAAAAAAAAACAAAAAAAGAAAAATGAAGCAATGTTCCAAAGGGACAAGGCATAAAGCAGGAGCAGTGTAATGTAGCGCATGGGAGAGAAATGTGGAGAGCAACTTAAACCTAACTTATTGCCCTTACGTTTATATCACAACTGAGCTACACCATATTAAAGCCTAGTCCGTAGTGTGTGTGTGTGTGTGTGTGTGTGTGTGTGTGCGTGCGTGCGTGTGTGTGTGTGTGTGCGTGTGCGTGCGTGCGTGTGTGTGCGTGCGTGTGTGCGTGTGTGTGTGTGTGTGTGTGTGGGTGTGTGGGTGTGTGCGTGTGTGCGTGTGTGCGTGTGTGTGTGTGTGTGTGTGTGTGCGTGTGTGTGTGTGCGTGTGTGTGCGTGTGTGTGTGCATGTGTGTGCGTGTGTGTGTGTGTGTGTGTGTGTGTGTGTGTGTGTGTGTGTGTGTGTGTGTGTGTGTGTGTGTGTGGGTGTGTGTGTGCGTGTGTGTGTGTGTGTGTGTGTGTGTGTGTGTGTGTGTGTGTGTGTGTGTGTGTGTGTGTGTGTGTGTGTGTGTGTGTGTGTGTGTGTGTGTGTGTGTGTGTGTGTGTGTCTGTGTGAAAACAATACTTTGTGGGAAAGATATATAAAGGGACAGGAGAAACACTGTTCTGTAAGAGGACTGGTTCAGTGCAGGTGCGGTATTTGGATACCTATACCCAGGACAGCAGTGCATATTCCTTTTATGCTGTTGGAAGCTGTACTTTGAAACAGACTTATATGTACTTTATTGCTATTATTTAACTCTTGGTTTGCAGTGGTGGGAACAGCCATCAATTTGATTGTTCTGGTTTAAAGCTCATCTACCCTAGAAGAAGTTCAGTATGGTAGAGTGAAGAACCAAGGTGATATTAAAGTGAATGAGCAAGTAAGTGAATGACTGAAATTTTGAAAAAAAGGATGTGAGACACTGCAAAGGTAATGCAAATCATTTTGAAAGTTGGAAATAGAAATAGAGAAGTCAACTAAAGAAACATTAAAGTGACTGGGTATGACGAAAGAGTTGTTACAGTGCACAGTGTCAATAAATATCTTCCAGAAGCTCAGAATGGCTAAATGGTCTAAAGCCCCAGTTTCAAAAGTGACTTCTTCCAATGCTATAAGTGTTCAGGTATCCACATGAAGTTTTATATTCAAACTCCATTTCTTAGAAGCGATGTCTTTTTCTTTGGCATTTAATACTGACAATTAAGACTATGAGCTGTTAAAGGCCCGCTTCCTGTATTCTACCGTTTGATTTCCTTTTCCTCCATATGCCTTATGTGCCACTCTGAACAAGTCATATAAACAGACAGTAAGTATTCCTGGGTCATCCGTTATAAGGGACAGTTTATTCCACAGGGCTCAACTAGTTGGCAGCTAAACAAAGTAAAAATACATTAGAAGAAAGGAAGTTGAGGGTGTACCCTAACAGAATTTTAATGTTAGTACAGAAGCATCTGGAAAAGCAATGGAGAAGTCTGCAGCTCCTCATGTATGCTGCATTACATCTGTTGTATACTCATCTTTCATAGGTTTATAGTTTAGTACTAAGCTAACTGCCCTTGCAAGCCATTTTAAGCCTAGCCAATTATGTCTTGTGTGATTCAAACCCTGCACCTTGGGTTTGTAAGGTAAATACCTTAGCTATTAAGCCACCCTCCCAACCCCCTTGCACTTCTTTATTGGACTGGTTGTATTATTTTCTTTTATTTAATGTACCTTTCTGTGTGCTGCTGCTGTGTTTTGTCTCAGGTCACTGTTTTTTTGATAAAAACAAGTGTGTCGTTGGATAGCCATCAGGTATAAATTGACCCAAAGGTGTGTGCAGGTTTAAAGATATGTTTGCCTTTAACACCAGACAATGCAATAAGATCATTTGTATAATACACAGAATGATTCATTTTCGAGTATGTTTCATAAAACAGAGTTAGTCACCTAAATGTAGTAAAGTGAGTATATCCATGGCAGGCAAAAAGGGCAGTAGACATGCTGTATGAAATTACTTCACAAAGACTAGACAACCAGATATGATGTAGTCTGATACACAGGTAAAGTTCAGTTCAGACAAGTAACAGGAAGACTGGTGTAACCAGCTGGGAGACTGGATAATGTGGTCCCAATGGTACTGCTTATTTACTAAGTAAGACAGGTGCTGGTGAGTCTATAGTAGTGAAAAGCTATGTATTCTAGGAAGTGAATTTCTGTGCTACCCACAGGTACTGATGGTTATTTATTTACTCATTCAATACTTTAATCATTCATTTTATTTGAAAATCAGGAAAGAATAGTGATCTAGCTGACCATTATGGCCACAACCGCAGATATAAAACAGAAACACAGGCTATGAGAATTACAAAGTTTAAAGTACAAAATTATAAATTTTAATTAACAGAAGGCAGTAATGTACTCCATTCAAAATCCGGTATGGCCTAGACTAGAGGCTATATTGATCTGGATTTGTCTGCCTGTTTAATTTATTCTGGCTACATCCATAAAGTAATTTTGTTAGGCAGAGTTATCCAAATAAGCATTAATCTCTGTAGAAGAGGAGAAGAGATATAGGTAGGAGGGAATGAAATACGGCAGTTTTTCAGGCAGCAATTATGCAAAATAGTTTGTTTCTGGGGTCCAACTGAAGACCAGAAAGTGAGGGTGAGTCTCTTACAAGAAGGAAGGGTGAAGTGTTCTGGCAAAAGAAGTACAAAAGATGAATTTTAATGGCTTTAATAACAAAGAGCAGAGGATGAGAGGAGACTGCACAGTGATGGACTGCTTAACCACAGTGTCCTAACCACAGGTTCATAGCTTCATAGGATGATACTAGGCTAGCTGCCTTAAAGCCTTTACAAGCCTAGCAATGTTAATCTCAAGTATTCCCATTTGTTCTGTTTTGGCTAGTTCGCAGAATGATTTTATGAACAGAGCAGGTCTGTGATCAACACCGGTTACCTGTCCATGAGGAACATGGGTGCCACCCAGGGGCGAATTTGCAGTCTCCCATCTAATTATCTAGTTTGCATTTGAATAGAGTCAGTGAGGAGCTCTGTTTTATGTAAATAGGGAGTCTATTCCAGAGAAACAGCAGTCTGTGAGAGGCATATGTGTCTTTCCAGCATGATCTGTTAATGTTGAGATCCATAAAGTGAGTGACTCTTCAGCCAGTTGACTTATGGATGTACAGCATTTCCATTAGGATGGGGTTGCAGATTGCCCTATAGGCCAAGCCCAAGTCACTCTAAGCAACCTACAAGATACAGAGTAAAGTGACAGGGCTTTCAGCCTGTCCATGTAGGTCATGGTTTGGAATCCCTGTATTTTCTTAGTGAGAAACCTCTGAGAAACCTCTGAGGTCTCTCTAGCTGCTGCAGGTGTCTGGTGAGGTACATGGAAAAGGGTGCATTATACCTTACTAGTGGTCTGATAAGGGTCGAGTAAAGTGAAGTGATAACATCCCTTGACCTGGATGCTATGCCCAGTTGCTTTTGAGGTGCACTACATAGAAGGCTTTCCTTACCACTGTGGAAACTTGGTGGTCAGAGTTCAGATTTCTATCAACTTGTCCACAAGTCTCACACAACTAGGTTGGAACTTCGGGGGGGGGGGGGTGCTGTCAATATTGTAATTTGTAGGGAATTCTGTTTTGCCAAAGGGAATAATAATGCATTTTTTTGCATTTAGTTTTAAACCATGGCTTTGGAACCAATCATTTGAGTGTGTTAGCCCTTCTTGTAATATGTTGATATAATTGGGGGACTCAATGATAGCTCCCCGTTTGCAATCATCAGTGAATCTGGTGAGCCAAAGGCCATCTACTTTGGCCTGAACTTCTGAGAAACAGATGTCAAACAGTAAGGGGCCCAGCACAGACCCCTGTGGTACTCCACTGGTGATGGGTCTACTGGTGGATGTGGAGTCACAAATTTTGACAAGAGTGTGTTTTGTGGGTGAACCAATTGGCTACCTATCTAGTAATGTAGGGGTTAATCCCTATTTTTAATTTCTCCAAATCTTTTGGGTTTCTAATACCATGACAGAATGCACCCCATTCCTAAGTTAAAGTATGATTAAAGTTCATGAAATTAGTGTTGTTTCAATCTTTGATGTCAGCCAAAAGTGCTCTTTGCAGCACCCGCAATGTGTCCAGTAATGACTTCTGCAGTTGTACAGAGTTACATGTATCAGTAACATATCTAAATATGATCGCAGGTTCTTTTTTATAAGACCCATTGCTCATACTACTATTGGAGCTGTATGGGTATCTTTATTCCACATTGCCCTCATTTCTGCCTGAAAATCTTGATATTTTCCCTATTTTTAATTTCTCCAAATCTTTGGGTTTCTAATACCATGACTGGAATGAACCCCATTCCTAAGTCAAAGTATGATTAAAGTTCAAGAAATTAGCATTGTTTCAATCTTTGATGTCAGCCAGAAGTGCGTTTCACAGCACCCGCAATGTACCCAGTAATGACTTCTGCAGTTGTACAGAGTTACATGTATCAGTAACGTATCTAAATATGATTGCAGGTTCTTTTTTATAAGACTCGTTGCTCCTACTAGTATTGGAGCTGTATGGGTATCTTTCTTCCACATTACTCTCATTTCTGCTTGAAATTCCTGATATTTCCCCTATTTTTAATTTCTCCAAATCTTTTGGGTTTCTAATACCATGACTGGAATGAACCCCCATTCCTAAGTCAAAGTATGATTAAAGATCAAGAAATTAGTATTTTTTTCAATTTTTCATGGCAGCCAGAAGTGCTCTTCGCAGCACCCACAATGTGCCCAGTAATGACTCTTTCTGCAAGTCATATGGAGTTACATGTATTGGTAGCATATCTAAATATAATTGTAGATTCTTTTTTTTACAAGACCCATTACTCCTACTACTATTAGAACTGTCTGGGTATCTTTCTTCCACATGGCTCTCATTTCTACCTGCAAATCCTGATATTTTATGACTTTGTGTTTCTCTGTACGCAAGACACTGTAGTCACTGGGTGTAGCAATTTCAATGATCAATGCTACTTTTGTCTTCTTTTCATGGACCACTATATCAGGTTTTCTCACATCTATCTTTTGAACTGTCGGTAATGGGTGATCCCATGTGATGTAGACTTCATAATTTTCTCTGATGCTTTGTGGCTCATGTCTCCAGTGTTTTTCAGCTACTTTCTTCCTCTTGTTACATAATGTGTTTATACTTGAAGTCCACAATGGTGGCTTGTTTTTACAGGAAGACCTGGTTTTGATCTGGTTAGGTACAGCAGAGTTTATGCAGTCGCCTAAGTGTTTCTACAGGGCATTTGTGAACACTTCTGCATACTGATCACTGGTGTCTGCAATTGTGGGTGGTATGAAGCTTTTCATACCATCACTTAGTACACTGTAGTTAGCTTTGGGGAAGTTTTCTATCATTTTTGTTCCTGTGAGGGTGTGAGTTCCAATAGTTACTTCAAACTAGACTGATTTGTTGTCTGACCTAACCAGGCAGGCATCATGCATGGGGAAGTACAGTGATCCCCCCATGTTGGTGAGTACTATGTCCAGAATATTAGAGCCTCTAGTGGGGGTGAGACTATACATTCTAGAGCATTTGTGTTAACAAAGTCCAGGAACCTCTGGGCGAGCATGTTTTTGCTCATATAAATCCCTCAGTCTATGTAAGGATAGTTGAAATTGCTCATGACTGAGCTGTTGGTCTGTATTGCAAGGGATTCTGATAAATCGAGGTAGGTGGTGTGCTTATCCTGGTTCATGGTGGGGGGCCTATAGCTAGCAATGATGTGGTATGGAACTTTTCCAGTATTTAATTGGACATGGAGTAGTTCAAGAGAGTTGTGCTGTTTGACCAGTAGACTATGCTATGTAAGGCAAGGAAACAGAATTTCTAGATGGGAAGGAGTAAGGGAGAGTCACTTAAAGGTCAAAGTGAGAGTGTTTGTTAATATATTATTAGATGACCTGCAAAGATACCACTGTCTGCACAAACTGGCAGCTCTTCAAGCAGCTGTGAGCAGTGGGAGACTATGAAGAGCATTTTCTATACAGGATTTTAAACTTCAGAGGTTTGGTTATATGCAGCTTTGTAGGCCAGATAATTTAGAAGCAATCCAAGTCTTGTAATCACAGGTGTCCAAGCCAGGCAAAAGGAAGCTCTGAATAACTTAGCACAGTCACACAAAAATGTAATTATTTTATACAATAAGGATGGCAGACTTTTATAAAGTTAAACCCCTCAGGCCAATCAAATAAAAACACAATAAGCTATCACACAGTAGTTCCCACCTTAGATGGGATGAATTTAGCTCTCTGCTCCCACCAGAGTGCAAAAGAACCCTTCCAATGTAAAACAAACTGGCTTTGGGTTCAAGTGCAGTAACATATGCTTTACAACAGAAGTAATAATTCCTGGAATATTGGGAATCTTTGGAAATAAGTTCATTAACTCTGAGAAATGCTCACAACACACAAAAACTTTGCATAACATAGACATATTTTGGCAGACTCACTCAGAACAGCTTTTGCAGTATCAGAGGAGGTTAGGAAATATCAGAAATATCAGAATATTGTTAAAACAACCTAATAGCAGTACAGTAACAAATTGATGGAGTTTCTTTAAAAAGTGCAGGCTGAAAACAGTGATAAATTCAACCAAATAAGTAAATGTAGCAGAAAAGTGTTCAATATCACTGAAACAGTTAGAGCACATGCAAAAAAATACGTTTATATCAGCTTTGTAGGCTAGATGATTTTAGAAGCAATCCATGTTTTGTAGTCACAGGTGTCCAAGCCAGACACAAGGAAGTTCTGAATAAATGAGCCCAAAAAGATACCAAAGTGGTACAATAACAAACATGAAGGGGTAAAAATAGGATAAATCATCAAACATTGTTCAGCATGATATTGAGCTAAGCTGGAAATGGGGAAAAAAGCAGCAAGTATGAAAAAGACATATTTAGTAAGAAAGACTTACATTCTTGTAAAGTGTTAACTGGACCTCTAGAATATGTAAAAATATTTAAATGTTTAAGGATACTTTACTCTGAAAGAAATAACTATATATTGAGAAAATCAGAGAGATCCCATGACACAGGTACTTAAAGCTATACACAGGTTCAGAGCTGTGAGAACACGGAAAGAATTAGCTCCATCTGGGAAAAACAACCAAAGCCAGACAATATTCCCAGACAGAATGTGCTGGCATTGTAAAGCCAATGCTGCACTCCAGCTCAAGTCTCCTTTTACTTTATCTTAGAATCATTGACAAGTGTGTTGTTTGCTGCTGCTAAAGAAAGAGAAAGAGACAGAGAGAGACAGGGGTCAGCTATGAGAAAGGCAAGGCCACATCAATATATATGATGGTCTAAGCATCAGATTCAACAAGAATGTGGAAGTTTATAAATGGGTAAGAAAGAAGGGGACCCTACACAGATCCCCATGGGATTTTACTAGTGAATGGTGTGGTTCTTATAGAGGCAAGATGGTCCATAACTTTGTAGGTTCTGTATCTGAAATAGCTGGCAGACCAGGCTATGCTGTTAAACTGGACCAGTGTTGGCACAATATGGGCATAGTCTATTTGATTACTGCCTAAGATGTCTAAAAATGTACAATATAATTTTTGAGGAGTTACTAAGCATGTTCTTTTTTGAATATTAGCTTGACTTACTTATTTAACAACTGAAAAATAAAACAAGCATAAACACAAAAAACAAACTGGAATGAGGATTCTGTATTTTATGATCACAGATGCATATTTGCCATTTCCTAGATGATAAATTTAGTGTAAATTTCACCTCATCCACCATTGTAACTGTCCTCCCATGACCCTCTGTGATCAGTTTGGAACACGTTCTAGCAGCTCTGTCTAAAACAAAGATCATAACTTCCATGGGTCCTGATAATATACGAGGAAATATAATATACTATAATATAATAATAATATACTAGTAAACCTTCTTAACATGAATCTTACAATGCAGTATATCTCTGAAGCTTGGAAAACAGCCATAGAGCAGCCCTTACATAAAGGAGGGTCCAACCACCAACTTTTTCAGTTATAAACCCATCAATCTTAATAGACTTGTTTGTAGTGTTGTGAAACATATCACTTCTTTCTAGAGCTAGACACTGATAAACTCTAACCCCCTATATCCACACCAAATTGGCTTTGTCAAAGGTTGATCCTGCCTTCTTAACCTTGTAAACATCTTTGAAAGGGTGATTGAAGCAATTGCTAAATGTTAGGTATTGCAAATGGCATACTTTGACCTGTGCAATGCTTTCAGAGCTATGCTCCATGCAGGCATTGTTCATAACCTGGTCAATATAAACTTAAGCCCATTATGTATTAAGGTGGATATCACATTGGTCATCAGATAGAACATGTTATTCGAGCTACAAATAACATTTCAGAAAGTAAAAATGTCACAAATGTGGCTCTTCATGGCTCGCTTCTGGGTCATTTTCTATTTTGCGTTTACTTCTCTGCTCTACAAGCCAACATCTCAGATCTCTGGTTAACAAACTTTGTTGATGCCTGTAAACTAGAGGTCATTATTCAAAAGCACCCACTGACATAAATGTACTCTGGGATGGGCTGGACTATGCAACAACTGGTGCAAGAACAAGGGACTCAGACTTAATTTCATAAACCATTTTGCTAAAAGAAATAATTCTTCAGCATATCACACAGGTATACCCATTAAGACTGGCACTTATTAGAAATCTAGGTACCCTTGTGGATGATTTTCTATCCTTTGATAATTATGTCTACACTAGTTAAAAAATCTTTCTATCCATACTAATTAATAACCAAAGGCATCTCATTCAGAACCATATAAGTCTTACCTTCACTCTATTAATTTCTTATCTGACCCTTTTGGCATGTACTTGGTGGCACTTTCTTCAACTGTATAGAGCTTGGAAGTTCTTAACCAAAAGAATCTTATGCATCAAGTCTCTTATATATCAAGAGTGATTGCCCCATTCCCACCATACTCAGCTTCCTATAGACTCTTTCATAGTAATCTATGTTTGTCATTTTTGGCCATCAAATAACCTTTATCAGCCTACTATGTCTTTGCCGCGCTAATGGTTCCTCAGTCATGTGTACAGCCTGTACCTGTAGCCCATTTGGCACATATCTCTGCTTTATCTCTCACCACAGGTATTATACCACAAAGCTTTAAGTATACTCTCATTAAAGTCTCTAAGCCTTGTTCAACCTCTGATTATAAACCAGTTGTTAACTTTTGCCCTCTGGCTAAAGTGTTTGAAAAACTAATATGTGAACAACTCCTAGACTACATCCGAAAATACAATCTGCTATCCAACAAACAACTTGGATTTTGCTCAAACTAGAGCAGACTGCTATCTTTTCCTTAACTTCACAAATTTAAATAAACATGGAGCATCTTAAACTGAGCCATTTTCGTACATTTGAAGATTGCCTTCAAAACTGTAAACCATGACCTATTCTCAAGCTCTCTGAGTACATATAATACATCCAGTCTCTATCTTAATTAATCTCTCCCTATCAGAAAGCTATGCCCCACACTGTGGAAAATATCTGACATCATTCCCCTCCATAAAGGTTGCTCCTCCACTGAACCTTCCAATTACTACCCCATAGCCATCATTTCTCCACTTTCCCAGATAGTTGAGAAATACATCCATTCTCAAGTCTTAGACTACCTCTTAGCTAATAAACCTCGTCTCTAGCACCCAGTATGGCTTCAGGCCATACCACAGCCCTACTACTGCCTTGCTTTCTTTCACTAATGCTATCCTTCATCATAAACATAATGGCCTGTTCTCCTCTGCTATATTTCTGAATCTCTCCAAGGCTTTTGACATGGTCTCACACAAACTACTAATCTCTGTTCTCACTAACTTATCCTTTTCCCAATCAGCTACTGATTGGTTTCAGATATCTAACTGGCCACCAACAATCAGTTGTCTGGCATAATGACTTATCTCCTTGACTTCCTGTAACACTCAGTGTTCCCCAAGGCTCCATCCTTGGTCCCCTACTATTCTCACTCTTCACCAGTGATCTATTCACAGCCACCAAGCATGCTTCTCTTATACAGTATGCAGATGACTGCACCCTCATCTGCTCAGCCCCAACTATACCTGAACTTCACAAGATCACATAGAAAGCCTTTTCATCTGTAGAAAACTGGCTATCTAATGCCCAATTATTACTCAACCCGAGCAAGACTAAACTCCTTATCTTCCAACCCACTAAATCTAACCCAATTATCCCCTACTTTAATATTCTAGCCAAAGACAATACCATCATCTCCCCAACAGAACATACTAAACTACTTGGCATTGAGACTGATAACAATCTCAGATTTGACACTCACATTTCTCTTATCATAAAAAAGGCTCACAAAAAACTAAGTGCATTGTACAGAAACAAAGAATTCCTCACCAAGACAGCCAGAATTTCTGCTGCCAATTCCCACCTAATCTCCACTTCACTCTACGCCTCTCCTATACTTACCTACCTTAGACAAATAGACCTAAACAAGCTCAAGGCTTGCTACAATACAATTGCTAAGTTTGCTACTGGTGCATCTTATCACAGGCACTGTATCTCACTTAGAGAACTTGACTGGCTGGAACTCCCTCAACTTCTTCATCTGAATTAACTCTCCCTTGCCCACAAGTTAGTTTTATTTATCATTTTATTTTTATTTTACAATTGTTGACCAGGAAAGTCCAGCTGGATATATGTCCATTTTCAGCGGAGGCCCGGGGAGAAAAGCTCCAGATACAATAATGAAATTTTATAGACACATTTAAAAAAGGATTTTTGATTATTAAGACTCAAATTAAACTTTAAACACAATTAATATACATATTCTTTACAAGTATAGTCATAGAGAATAACATAACACAGATAGAGAGTTGTTGCATGGGCTAACAAAATTCTTTAGGGATAGAAAAAAAGGGAAATAAACAAAGCAGGAGGAATTCAGTAATCTAGACTTAAAAATGAGAAGCCAAAAGGAGACAGTGTCAGTCAGGATTTGAGCATGGACATAGCCATTGTGATTTTAGGAAGATTTTAAGTTGTTTTTTGAAAAGTGGAGTGGATGTCAGGGATGTTAGTTCTCTTGGAAGCTTATTCCAAGAGTTACCAATCGAGTTAGTAAACAGGCAGTCCCCAGATTTGTTGTTGGATTTTAGAGTAGAGACAAGTACTCTGTTGGCAGATCATAAAGTTAAAAGATTTTGATAGGGGCTAATAAGGTTACTGAGTATGGGTGTATTTGAGGGATGATGCAGGATCTTGTGAATGATTATGAGTTGCTGAAAAAGAAACTGGCTTTGCAGTTCTAACCATCCGAGAAGTTTGAGATTTTTGCAGTGGTGGGTACGAAATGGGGCATCAGTGGCGAATCTGGCTATGTTGTTGTAAGATGTTGCCAACTTATTTATATTGCTTTTGGAGAGGTTTGTAAAAACTGGGGAGGCATAGAGGAGGGTAGAGATTAGGTGAGTTTGGGCAATAATAGTCCTGGCTGAAGGAGTAAGAAAGGGTTTAATTCTGTACAGGGAACCAAGTTTTCTATTAACTGATTTGATAGTTAGGTTGATATGAGTGTCAAAATTAAGACTGTGATCAATTGTTACCCCTAGAAGTTTGGTGGTTATGTCAGGAGCTATTAAGGTACCATTTTTAGAGATGACTGTGAAGTTTATGGTGGAGGATTTTTGAGTGGGGGTGAACAATAGCAATTTAGTTTTTTTAGGGTTTAGGAGGAGACAGCGTTGATGGAATCAGTTTTCTACTAAGGTAAATATTTTTTGAGGTGTGGCTTGAAGTTGGGGAAGGTGAGGAGGCGGCACAGATTAAAGCTGAGTCATCAGCATATTGTATACAGGTGGTTTGAGGAACAGGGGCTGACAGATCATTAATGAATAAAGTAAAGAGAAGCTGTCCCAAAATTGATCTTTGTGGGACTCCGAGAGTAATAGGGAGCAGTGAGGACAGTTCATTGTCCCAGAGGACTGCTTGTTGTCTGTTTTCTAAGTAAGATTAATTAAAACCATTTGACTGTTTGTGTATCTAATGAGAGAGATTTAAGTGTGTCTGTCAATAGTTCATGATTCACCATGTTAAATGCTTTGGGGAGGTCAATAAAAATGGCGGAGGATAGGAGATTGTTATTTTGATTTTTATTTATACAGTCTGGGAAGGATAAGATTAGTAAACCATCCTCTTAAAGTCCCATCCCTTCAAAACCTTCTCCAGCCCTACTGCTCCACTAGACCTCTACGCTCCAGCAGCAAAAATCTACTTCTAGTGACCCTGCGTCATATCCAGATTATGGAACAATCTCCCCCCCCATCTATAACCCACTACCTTCTTGAAATCACTTCAAGACTGCACTAAAATCTCACTTGAAAAGTCTCTGGTTATGCCCATGCACCAATCTTGACTAGTAACCTTCCTTTTACCTCCCCTTCCTCTCCCCTCCCCTAGCCATCATGCCTCACACCGTCTGATTATTGCATTCCTTATTCTGCAGGCTCTGGCTCACCCTTTACCCGCCCCTTTCTTCTTCACTCAATCTTTCAGACCTGTTATAACATGCTTAACTACCTCACTTCATCTCAACTCCAAATACATATCCAACTGACTTACACCTAGCTTCCTCTCACTACCACATATACTACTCACTCGGTCTCCTCTCTTACTCCTCTATCTTCCCCTTCCATCCCATTAGCCCTCCTAGCTTGTTCCACCTTTGTGTGGAACTTCTGCTTTATATCTGCTTGAGTTTAGTGCAATATTTGTATGTAAGATTTAGGTATATGAGTTTAGAACAGTTTGAGCTTAGTATTATCTGTAAATACATCCTACGTTTATTGCTAGCCTCTAGCTAGATATTGGTATATCTGTTCATTACTGTGTTTCATATTGTATGTATATCTAATGTTTGCTGCAGTATGTATTATTTGCTATTGTATGTATATTCAATTGTTCTTCGTGTACTCTGCTGCTCATTTATTGTTCTGTGGAGCTTTTCTCCCCGGGTTTCCACTGAAAAAGGACCTGTGTCCAGTTGAAATTTCCAGGTAAATAAATAAAATAAATATTCTATAATGAAGTACTATCATGGTTCCAGAATTATTTATCTAGTAAAAGAACCATTGCTATTAGCTGGTATAACCTCCACGGGTGTCTGCTATGGCCTTTTCCTTGCTCGTCTACTCTTCTCTCTTTAAATCATTAATTTACCCTGGGACTTGCTCACTGAAACATTACTGTGTATGCAGATGACACGGAAAGTACCACTGTCCACAAATCCAATAAACTGATAGCTACTTCTTAACAATACAACTCATCTGTCATTTTGAATTGGAACTGGATTAACAATAACAAATTAGTTAGACTTACAAGATGGCTGCACACTGACCAACAGATGGATTAGAACTCTCCCTGTGTGAAAACAGAAATTTTGGAAAGCAGTCAGCAAAACTTATTTTTTTTTTTAGTAAAATTCAGTTATACACTTCTTGAATGCCAACAATGAAGAAATATGGAGAAAGTAAGAAAAAATCAACTAGAAAAAGAGAAGAAAAAAAATTTGGTCGGGAAAAGTCTTGCAATTGTTCAGCAAAAAGCAAATCGGGTTTCAGCTTCAGTACAGGAGATGTCTTACAGTACTTTAGAGAAAAAAATCAAATGCATCTAGAGGTGATTAGCATAACTAAGACAATGGGGAAATACACTCAGTGAAATGACAAAAAGGGTGGAAAGAACAAAAGTAGCTTTGAATAGCTATTCAGATAAGCTGATAAAACTGCAGAAATCAGAGGATGAATGAAGGAAAAACTGTCTGAATATGTGGCTTCTAAACAAGAACTCTTTACAAATAGTAGAGATGGAAGACAGAGCATGCAGAGAAAGACTGAGATTTCCTGATGTACCACAAAATCTGGAAGAAACAGATTGCATTAATTTTATGAAAGTACCAATAAACAATTGGACTGGTATTCCACAACAGGATTTGTTAATAGAAAGGACACATCATGTCTATGCTCCAAATCTGGTCATGAGAAAGAAGTCTAGACCTATAGTAATAAAGATGCAGTCGTACTAGCAGAAGGAGCTGCTCGTGGCACAACTGTGCTAGAAGTGCCAAAAGGGTAAAATATTATCAATTGCAGACACCAGAATGCTTGTGGACAATGATTAATCACTCTACACTATGCAAAATAGAAATACATTTAACCATGTAATCAGAGGGGTTTGAGTGGCAAGTGTGAGACTCAAGTTGTTTATATGCAGCTGTCTTCAGAATTTTTTTTTCAGAAGGAGAAAATATATTTTTGAATGCAGAACAGCTGAAGGAGGAAATAAAAAAAAAGTTTGCCCAACAAGAAGTGAGCTACTAGTTGAAAGATATTCTGCTTCCATTCCTCTGATAACGGCCACAGACAGAACTAGCCAATAAAACCTTTTCCAGTCTTCCAAAGGAAAATGTTTGAGTGACGGAAAAAAAAAATCCCAGGAGCTGACTAGAAAAAAAAGAAAAAAAGGAGTTTCTTGGTCTAGAATCAGAGACTGGTGTTTGGTTCTCATGATGGTGATGAAGAGGAATGGGAAGGAAGGTTCTGTTTCTTTAACCTCATTAATTTCTTTTAAAAAGTAACCCCACAAAAGGGTTAGTATTTACCTGTTCAAGAATAAAAAACTTAAACTTAACAAACCCATCACATTCCATAGAGTGACAACCAGAGCACTTTTGTTATCAAATCTCTGTATACTATATTGGTGCTGATATATTCTCCAGTTAAATGCATTAACCGTTTTCCCAATATAGAATGCTTGGCAGACCGTGCAAAAAAGCAAAATAAACCACCCTTTCTGCACAACAGTTGGCAGTTAAGGTTACATGCTGCTAATCCACCCGGCATTAACAAATTCATTTCTATTTCTAGTGCACTTAAAAGAAGACATAATATGGAATAGGTTCACTGATTTATGTGTATAAGTTCATTATTTCATGTTTGAATAGTTGTATAAATGTATATAATTTTTATTGAGATGATACGGGCAGGTTTTCTAGTTAATATATACATTTTCTGGGTTTGGATTTATTATTGGTGGTACGGCGGTAGCATTGTTACCTCACAGCAAGAAGTTCTCCCATTCGATTCTCGGCTGGGCTTGTGAGTGCCTTCTGTGTGGAGTCTGCATGTCCTCCCCGCGGTTGGGTAGCATTCCAAAGACATGTGTGCATAAATGGGCATGCCTTCGTTGAAGGTTGGGTGTCGAGCTGGCACCTCAGCATTTTGTAAAAATCTATTGCCAATCATTAGCGGACCGGAGTTCCGCTGTGGCGACCCCTTACTAGGAAAAGCCGAGAGACAAACAACAACAACATTGCTTTTTGCTCATTGATTATTGGGTTCTATATCAGAACATCAAAGCATTAAAACTTCAAATGTTCTGATATCAAACACTATTCAGCAAACACTAAGAATAGCGAAACTGCAGAACAGCAAATTCTTTCCTCGGGAAAGAATTCGGTTATCCATTTCTGTGGCTTTGCTATTCTTAGCGCTGTGGTGGAAAGTTACGGGTTGGGTTCAGGTAAGTGTGCAATTGTTGCTGAGACAAACAACAACAACATTGCTTTTTGCTCATTGATTATTGGGTTCTATATCAGAACATCAAAGCATTAAAACTTCAAATGTTCTGATATCAAACACTATTCAGCAAACACTAAGAATAGCGAAACTGCAGAACAGCAAATTCTTTCCTCGGGAAAGAATTCGGTTATCCATTTCTGTGGCTTTGCTATTCTTAGCGCTGTGGTGGAAAGTTACGGGTTGGGTTCAGGTAAGTGTGCAATTGTTTGTACGTTACAGTTAGGGGCGGGTTAAGTGAGTTAGGGTTAGGGCGCGGGTTAGGCGTGTGTGTGATAGTGACAGACTTTAGGGTTGGGGCGGTTTAAGTGAGGTAGGGTTAGGACGCGGGTTAGGTGAGTGTGCGATAGTGACAGACCTTAGGGTTAGGGTTTGGGTTAAGGTAAGTGGGTAGATAGTAGTGTATGTTTAGTTTAGTGTAGCATTAGCTGTAGGAATTTAAGTGTATTTGTGTGGTTGCTGTTTGTTTGATGTGCTTGTGTTGTGTGTATGTGATTCAGAGCAGCAAATCTTTTCCATATTTTCATGTTTAGATATTTTGGGGCCGATGAAATAGCGTTCGCTATTTTTCATCTTTCGATAATGTGATATAAACGCGATTATTGAGGGGGGCATGGCTGTAATTTGGTGTATTTAAACTTGCATTTTATTCATTTTAGTGGTTCTGATGATGTCTGATGGTTGCAGACGAAAGCGCTAAACCACTGCGTTGTGTTCAATATTAAAGGTTTTAACTTTTCTGGAGACTCTGTTTGCGACTACCTGGCCTTATGGAGTGTTTTTTGCTTATTAAATGTACAGTATTTGCTAACTTAATACTTTTGGCAAAAAGTCTACTTGAACCAGGCCCCATGGAAATGGTACATTTTCACACTGTGCAAAAAAAGAGTGTTCCACATTTTGACTGCTTGTCACACATTGCTAGGGTCTGTGTTCCACATTGACCTCTTAAGAGGTTGAGATCTATGTTTGTATGGTTTCCAAGTATGCAACAAAATTTGGAAGGTTTAGGATTTTTACATCATGAGTGGACAGGTGATCCGCTGTGGCGACCCCTAACCAGGAAAAGCCGAAAGAAGAAGAAGAAGGATTTTTACATATGTATTTTTATACCACAAGTAGATTTCATAAAATTTTTCAACAGGTAGACAGCAATTGCTGAAGGTGCAATGGAAAAGACAGGAGTACCTAGGAACCTGTTTTTTGGTAATGCAATGAGTTGATAGATTTTTTTAATCCCCTGCAGGATTCTTTGTCAGAAATGTGGGGATTAAATTATTTTAAATAAGGAAATAATTATTTTGAGCTGGGATAAAGAAATTGAATTGTCTAAACACAGTAAGGCCCTGTTATGTTCAATGCTGTTGGCTGCTAAAAAAAGCAATTACTAGAAAATGGAAACAAAAAACAGAACCAACTGCAGCATAATCAATTAATGTTATAAAGGAGATAAAAGGACAGAAGGTGGGGTGTTTAGAAAAGGGAAGGGGCAAGCTACATAGAAATAAATGGAATTTGTGGGAACAATACATACAGAATAATATTCAAGAGGAGGATAGGTATTTCAGGGAAGGCAGGACTTGAGCAGTCTTTGTAATGTTAAATTGAATAATAATTGTTAATGATATGTTTGTAATGGTTTGGTTTCTCTTTTATAATTGAGTGTGTACTCATATCACAATGTAATATACGATGCTAATAAAGATTTAAAAAATAAATAACAAATTGGCTACCAGTACTGCTAGAGCCACTGTTATCTTACTTAGGACAGCAAAAAGACTAGCTAAAGCAACAACAGCAGCACCCATTGCAGATCTTACTGGAACCTTACTTCCCTTTACTATGTAACAAATATATCTTGGACTACAATTGGATATCACTTTATCCTTTCATGAACATGTTAAGTTGACAACTTTCAAAATCTTACAACAAGTTAATGTAGTCTAGAACATTTCTCATCTGATTACTACAGAATCCAGGCAATCTGTTGTGACAAATGTCTCAATACCCAGATTTTAATATTCACTATTCATTATTGCACCCCACTCAGGACTAAAGACCATTTTACTCCACTGCTGAAAATAAAATACTTTGATTTATTTACCTAGCCAGCTCCTCTGAACATCATTGCATCTATGCCATTAAAGGTAAACCACTTCTCATTCATACAGTTTAGACCCCACACAGTACTTTAGCATTCAGGTATGATTGCTTACTTAATACCCTCACATTCAAATTTCTTAAGAAATGTACTGTCCTTCTCAGGCCAACAAGCTTATTTTACATTTCTATGTAGTTGTGTAACATATGCATTACTCTGATTCATACTTTTATGTTGTTTGAGTTTTTATTGACACTGCCATGTGTCCCAGATTGTGGCTGAAAAGGGTCTTGCACTAGGCCACTGACCCATTTAACTAACAAGCAAACAAACAAACAAACAAATAAATAATAAAGGACCTTACTCAACAATAAATAGACTAGTGGGGTATGCTGGTGAGACAGGTTCTTATCCCAGCATATTCCCCACTTATGGAATAAACCACCCAAGCATATTAAGCTTAAGAGTCTCTGAGCACCTTCCAAGTCTAACCTAGACTACTTGATGGACACAAAATCTCCTTAAGCCTGTTTTGTGTGCCTTTCTTTGAGAAGGAGGTAACTCTTGATGTTGGGCATTCTGGTTAGGCTGAAAATGGCTTGACAACTGATTGCCTTTTATCTAACTAGAAACCACTGTCCCATCAACACATACTTCATGCGCATCCTCACCAAAAATATATATTGCACAACACCACTCAGTCAGAAAGTGATATTAATTTATTTGTACTTTTTAACTGGGATAGAGCATTGATCCACACAGAACCTTTTCAGTCTTTGCCCAGGAGCTCTGTCAGGTTAAGTGACTTGCTCAGAGTCATCCAGCAGATACAGGCTGACAGAATCAAATCCTGAATGGCAAGAGACAACTCATTAAGATCTCAAGGCCTTAATCCTCTGTATTAACTGCCATTTAAAAAGGGTAAACTGCCTTCTGCAGTGTCACTTGGGATGTGAATGAGTAGCGTGGATGTCAGGACAACACTAGTTGATTTGGCTTTCAAGCTCATTTACAACCCATACAAAAAATTCAGTGTGCCACTTGCAGTTTTAGTGGGGATGTGAAGTAGCCTGGATGACAGGTCAACATTGGCTGGTCTGGTTGTGAAGATTTTTAGTGTGCCTATTCACAACCCATTCACAAAACACATTTCATAACATAATACATTCTCTGGAGAACAACTAGAACCTCTGTTCCTTCACCCCCTCCCCAAATGTGATGACTAAATGAGTAAGACACAGCATATCTTATTTCATAATACCACTAAAATGGCTTTAATTGCCTTTTTCTTTTCATTTTCATTTCAGTTTGCCAAATTTCCTACATAAAAATAGCATTACATTTTAAGATGCCTAATCTTAAAGAATGTAGTGCATTGGTTTCCTTATTTCAGTATCAATTGTCTTAATGACTGTTCCAGTATTTATATTTTCTCATCTAGTTGATTTAATACCTGAGGGGCTGTATTCTATATAGAGCTTATTAATCTAACATTTCTTTCCTCTTACTAACTTACATCAGTTACCGGACAAGGGTATGTAAGTTTATCAGGATTACCTGCTGCATAGATTAAAAACATTCTTCGATCTCAGACCTGATGCTAACAAGTGTATTACTAAATTCCTATAGCAATGTTAATTCTCAGTGCAGCATTAGAAGAAATATTTCTTTTCATCCTGTTAATTCAGCCTAATGACAAACTATCATTATACCATCTGATGTAAACATAAATACTATAATAGGACACTAAGCCCTCTGCATTAACACTCAATGGATTGGCCAGGTGCCCTGTACTGACCTGGCATTGCTAAACAAAACTACTGATACATGCATTTATGGCCCTGCATTCCAAGTTGGCACTCATATACTGTGACAATAGGAGGTACTGCCAGCCATGCCAGGGAGAAGTAGGGCAGTGGATGTATGACTTGTGCCAGCACAGCTAGCTGAAAATATTTAAATAATTATATGTCATTTGTGTATCTAGCTGATTTGTACAGATGCTTGTGCAGAAAATGCATTTGTGAGCTTGCTTCTGTTAATTATGTTAAAATGTGTCAACACTGCACCCTGCTGAAATGAAGAGAAATGTACAAGTATTATAGTATCCGAATCAAATGTATATATTTTAATAGAGGACACTGGCACAGCAACAGTTAACAAACTGGCTTATTTTAAGAAAAATAAGGGAAATGTAAATGAACTGTTAAATCATTAAATGGCACCCCACAGTGCTCAGTAGCCCCGGAGATGATAGGTGTGGGAACAGCCATTATCTGTTAGTTTTTGTAAAGAAGGGGGGAAGCGCTGTAAATGTTTCTGGCTCCTATGCATTGCCAGAAAAGCTCTAAATATATATTTTAACAGTCTGGTAAACTTCAAAAGGAGCTATTGTGGGAACCTAGAGTCAGATGATCAAATGAGGCCATTCTGCAAATCATCTTGAATATCATACTTTACAAGGAGTAATTTCAGAGGATAGAATATTTTGTTTGGGAGCCTGACTAGTAAGACTGTTTATGTATTTCATCTTGCCTTGGCCAAGTAAGTTACTATGGAACAATAAAATTATCTTAGATTCAGTCAGGAATATACTGAAGCTTAGTTTAGAGATTGTTTCTTTATTTGTATAAGTCTGTCCATCAATGTTGTTTTCAATATTTTCTGTGATTTGAACTCTGATTTACTGTGACAATATATTCAGTATTCTCATGTACTTTTATTATTTATTATTAAATATATTTAAAACTCTTACTGTGGCTGACCCTTCTAGAATGTACTTAACCTTTGACAGTGCTTATATTTATTTGGTGACACTGTGTGGGCCACTCCAGAAAGCCTAGCCGTCTTGATGAACTACTACCATTTGTATTAGTATTAATATTGCACAGTATAATTGGACACCCTTTATTATGGGCCTTAGAGTAGCTGATTGTGAAGTGTTTTGTGGCAGTGATAACTATCTTATACTCTGGGAAGAAGGGAGTTAAGCAGGTAAACCTGTGCCAGCCTTTCCTAGGTGTGTGTGTGTATGAAAATTAAATCTCTCAGTGTGTGTGTGTCAGCTACTTGGGGCAGGGACATGAAGCAATGGGTTTACAGAGAGGGTACTGGAGGGCTTGACTTGGACACTTGGCTGAGGACCTAACCGTACAGTTGTAGCAGTGGGGAGTCTTATTGGGGATCTGAGGGAGACAGATATAGAGACATCCGGCCCCCAGGCTGAGTTTGTTGCCTGTGTGCTCTTAAGGAAAATTGTACTTGATGCAGAAAGGTCTGCATCTGGAAATACTGAGTGTATCCATTTGCATTTCAAGTGAACTTCCCTCTCTAGTGGCAGTGGTGAGGATTCAGTCTCCTTGATTACTGGTCCGGTGTGGGGATGACACATGGTGGTGCCCATCACCTATTGGCAGCAGTGGTGGGTGTCACACATACCTCTGCATTTCTACAGGTAAACATTATTCCTGATGTGCTTAGCACGTATTTCCTCTCAGCAGCAGTTTAAATTCCATGTCCTACCTTCAAATGCAAAGGTTAACATTCCTGGAGTACAAAAGTGCAAGAGGTCTCTTCCTTAAAACATAACCATCAGGTCCAATAGCCTTCATCATGTTCCAGCTAGGAGCTGCAACATCCCCTCCTGTACTGGAAGCTAAATATCCTGCAGCAAAATCATGTGACAGCTTAATGGGTACTGAGTCCAAAGGCACTTAGTGTTGCCTCAGTCTAGAATATTATCTCTTATCCTGAAAGTTAATCATGAGCAGGCTGCAATTTTGTATGTATATACTTATCATATCACATACCATCTACGTTGTTGCTGGAAGTGATAGGCCTAGGCTTAGGTTACACATAGGCTAACAAAGAAAGACACATTTAATTACATCCACATGATTAAAATAAAAATGGCATTGCTGTTATCACCAAGGCAGTACAAATGGCATCCTGTTTTACATCCAGGACATGTGCCCCACTATAATGCTATCCATGTGCTGGAGTCCTTGTTTATGTTTCACACTCAGGAGAAAGAAATAGGAGATGGACTCAAAGATGTTTGCAAAATCAGTGGGAAAAAAAAGACTCTGCTAGGCATTAAGTAATGACGAGCACAATGGGGCACTTCTGTGGGAAATGATATGCAATGCCATGATGAGATAAAGGAAGACAGAGTTACGTCAGATGTGAAAAAGTATTTCTTCAAGGAAAAGATATTGGTATCATGGATTGTACTACCTAAACAGTTCTAAAAAGAGACAGTGAGGAGGGATCCATAAGGACAGTGAAAGAGATGAGAGAAACAGTAATGCATACGACAGCTGTGCAGAGCCTAGCTGTGTGAAAACAGGCTTGAGAGGTTTATGCCTCCTTCAACCAGCATTGGCATGTGTTTCTGTGCCAACATTTCCTATGCAATCTGTAATCTCTGTGTGAGACAAAGCACATCTTCAGTGCAGTCACAGTCTGTATACAGAAAGACATGAAAAGCTTTCTTGATACAGAATAAATCCACAGTGTTCATGCATGAATAGACTTTTGTTTTTTCCGGTTAGGGGTCACCACAGCGGAACTCCAGTCCGCTCATGATTGGCAGTGGATTTTTATGGTGCCGAGTTGCCAGCCCGATGCCCAACCTTCAACAAAGGCATGCCCATTCACGCTCGCACCTATCTGCATGTCTTTAATGTCACTCGACCGCCGGGAGGACATGCAGACTCCACACAGAAGGCGGTCCAGCCGAGAATCGAACGGGAGAATCTCTTGCTGTGAGGCGACAACGCTAACCGATGCACCACATAACATCTTTTAATGTTTAGCTATATGAAAACTGAAAATGAGTCCTTTAAGCTTGCCAGAATAGTATTGATTGGATTTCACATACAGATTCTATAAGATAAATACAATATCAACTTACATAGCATCAATTTTTTTATGAATTACTGTTGAGCTGACTGTTACTTTTTACCAAGAATTGCACAGGCAGCATGCAGTGTGTGTTTTATTTCAGTTTATAACCATTATGTTATATGGTATCACAAACAGAGACACACACACACACACACACACACACACACACACACACACACACACACACACACACACACACACACACACAGTATTGGTTTATATATTGCATGTTTTGTGATTTAAGCATGTAAAACTGGGTCCAATAGTTTAGCCATATATAACTTTCACTATTATGACTGCTACTTCTACTGCTAATTTCTTACACTACTTAAATACAGGAGTAGAAATTACACATAAAGTGCCCCAATTTTGAAATCCCCCTCAATATACTGATAGCCTATTCTTTTTAAAAATGTATTTCTGTTCTTCTTTTTTTCTGAAAAGGAAATGTAATCTGACTTTGGAATTGTCTTGTTACAGAGCTCTTTTCCCAGTGTAAACTTTCAGAGATGAATGGGAAAAATGCCAGCTGTGAAATTTCCAGAACTCATCTTGTCTTAGTAAATTAGATAAAATTCAAATAACTTCTTGTTAGCTGCAACTTTATGAATTGAGAAATAAAGTTCTCACACAGCCATCCAGGAAACAAGGATCATGAGTTAAAGAGGTAACAGTGATGTAAGATTCTTGTTTTTTTTTTTTTTTTTTTTTTTTTTTAGAAGAAAGAAAATCCCTCAAGAGAGTGTTTTCAGCTATACAAGTGCTGCTGGTACGTAGCTCAGTCTTTCATGTGGCTGCTGAGATATAAACCACACACTGACTGCATGATCCGCTTCACTATAGGCTTTTGCTTTTTCCAGCTCTCAGGTCTACGGGAGGAAATACAGTGTCATTGAATTGCTTAGTTTCTCTGTAACAGGATCTTAAGTGAAAGCATCTGCTTCAGCAACATGAGGTGAGTGTCCTGTTCTCAAACTTTCCTTATAACTTAAAAACGTCAAAGGACAAAATGCAAGTTTCAGCTGCTTATCTATCTATCTATCTATCTATCTATCTATCTATCTATCTATCTATCTATCTATCTATCTACCTACCTACCTACCTACATATTTATCTGTTTAAATCTATGATAAATGCTATCTGGGTTGTCAGTTACATAAATGTTTAAGAATATTTAATATTATATTATTTGGATTGTGTATCCAAAATGTAGGACAGTGAGATAAAAAATGTGAAATCCTGGGGAAGTACCCTCACAATATATTCTTAACATTAAAATGTGACTTAGCAGAAAATGTTTCTGCTTTATTTTTTTATTCTTATAATTGAACGAGTAAAGTGAAGCCACTTTATGTTCTGAGCTGAGAAATCTGATATGCAGTTTAAAGGTAGATTGCAGACTGCTTTTATTCTCTTTCACACGGCTGTAGATGCAACAGTTTAAGGTTAGATTGCAGACTGCTTTTATTCTCTTTCACACGGCTGTAGATGCAACAGTTTAAGGTTAGATTGCAGACTGCTTTTATTCTCTTTCACACGGCTGTAGCAGCTCCTGATTATAATTCTGTCTCATTACCAGTGTCTCATAAAATATCAACTTTTATGTGAACTGCAGTAACAAAGTAATGGCAGACATCAAGATTAAAAACGTCCTGTTCATTAGAAAAATACAAGATAGTTCTAATCAATAACCTTATAAATAAAGGCAGCAGTACTTAGAAAAAGTCTCCTTTGTGCTCCATTTGTATATCTTAAGATATGCCTTTTTTCCCTTGAGTAATCAGACTGAGAGCATATATATGTATGTATGCATATATATATATATATATATATATATATATATATATATATATATATATATATATATATATATGTGTGGAGAGAGAGAGAGATGTATGCATACACACACACACACAGACACACACACACACACACACACACACACACACACACACACACACACACACACACACACATATACATACATATATATATATATATATATATAGTGTTGTAGTTTATGAGTATATGCTGCATTCTTACATTTTATTGCGCTGCTGATGTATTAATTCATGTATGTTTATGTCTGGTTTAGGGTTTAAGTTGTGTTTTAAAGGTGCCAGCTTTTACTACGTGCACGATCATCCTATAGCAGGAATAGGAAATATGCCCCTTCTCTGCTGTGCTTTCTCAAGGACGGCATATTTAAGAAGTAGAGGATGTGGGGTGTAAGTTGCTTGCCCACTGCAAAAAACACTGGTTTTGGTGATTTTTGTGTGTTGGTGTATAGACGTTTGATGGTATGTGTGACTTTGCCCACTGCAATAACACTGGTTTTAGCATTTTTGTGCACTGATATGTAGAAGTTTGGTTGTTTGTGTGACTATGGTTGAATATAATGTGAGCCATGTGGAACATGCATGGTTGTGCAGATAGCCTTAGAGTTTGTTTCGAATTATTGTTAGGTCAACAGCTACCAAGGTGACTGCATATGGATAACTAAGCAGCTGACTGACAGGTGTGCGAGATTGCATAAATACAGGGGTTTGGAAGTTTGCCCTTAAAGTGTCGGTGTGATCTCAGAGTTAGTATATATAATCAGCAGGGAGATGGGGGTACAGAGGCAAAAAACAATGTTTTTATTTGTCTTTTTAAAGTTACATTTTGCATGTGCAGAGACTGTTTCTCAGTGCATGCGTAGTTTTGTGTTGGGTATATTGTTTTCAATTTTTTGTGGTCAATATTATTGTATTCAATATTGGATGTTTTAGATTAAAAGTGGTATATATATATATATATATATATATATATATATATATATATATACATATATATACATATATATATGTATATATATATATATATATATATATATATATATATATATATATATTTGTGGCTCCCCTGGATTTTACCGACTGTATGCTTGTTTGACAAATGCAGGGGTTTGATTTAATGTCGATGGTGCAGATGGCTGAATGGTGGATATGTCAATGGTATGGAATGTTGATACAGTTAGGTCAGGTTAGCGGGGGTAATAGCACGTACGTGTGTGTGTGTATGTGAGTTAGAGTGAAGGATGGGTGTTGTGTGTTTGTGTGCGAGTTTGTTTACTTTAGGGCAAGGGTAAGGGTTAAGTTAGGGGATAGATATAGTGTTGTTTGTGTGTGTTGGTGAATGATTGTGTGTCAGGGTCTGTCGTGTAGTGGCAGTGCTACAGGAAGGTTTAATGACATTACAGTGTAGAGTTATGGTTAGGGGAAGGGGCAACATTAGGATTAGGGTTAGCACCCATTACTAAGGTGGTCCAGAGGGGTGGAGACCCCTACCCTCTTTATTAATGGATGCTAACCCTAACCCTAGCACTGCCCCTTCCTCCAACCCTAACCTTACACTATCATCAAAACCTTTCCATAATACTGCCACTAGTCAAACAAATTTGAGAGTAGTGTTATGAAGACTTTTAATTTTAGTACAGGGAGAGGAGATAGTTTTCCTTTTTTTCCTCTTTCCATGTTACTGTTTTCATTTTTTTTTTTTTGTTTTTTCAGCATTGTGTATGATCAAACTTATTTTGACAGTGTTTTACATTTGACATTAGGGAGGTTCAGTCATACACAACAGACATAAATATATATATATATATATATATATATATATATATATAGGTTCACTTCTTAATTCCGAAATACCAAAATCTCGCGGTTCAGAATATCGAATTCAGAACTTCGAGATCTTGGAATTAAGAACCCCCCCAAAAAAAACAGTCAACACATCACAAAACATGTTTTTGCAGGGGGGGAACAAGCCCCCCTGCACCCACCACACACCCCCACTACTTAAATATACCAACTCTGGGACCGCACCACAACGAGGAAAAGGGAAATCTCCCATCACGCGCTGTATGCCGATCTCTGTTCAGGATTTTGAAGTTTTAAAACTTCGATCATATGGTCTTTGATCATATGAATTTCGAAGTTTTAAGCTTCGAAATTGTGTAGGGGGCCCATATGTGTGTGTGTGTGTGTGTGTGTGTGTGTGTGTGTGTGTGTGTGTGTGTGTGTGTGTGTGTGTGTGTGTGTGTGTGTGTGTACACATATACACATATATACAAAGTCACTGAATAGCTAAACTTTTGTGACACAAAATATATGAAAAAAAGTCAACATCACAAATCATTGGAAAATATATTTAACTAAATGCTCAAACCACTGAATAAATTAAAAATGTAATGCAGCTGTATAACAAAGTAAAGCCTTATTCAGTACAGCTCATTGTTTTAGCTCTGTCATTGAAGAATGCCTAGATTCATTTGCAGGGTCAAAAAGTTAAAAGTCTGTACTTGAACTAGTAAGTTATTCTTCAAACAATGTAAACAGCTCCCTGCAACACCTTACTAATGCCCTCTAACCCTAACACCAATCCTGCACCTCCTCCAACCTTAACAATGCACCTTACCTTAGCAAATCCCTCTCTGTAACACTATCACATTATAAGACAAGCTCATGCATACCATATACATCAACATACGCAAAACATTAAATCTATCCCCTTATCTAGACCTTACTTTAACCCTAACAAGCCAACACCTGTAAAACACTAGTTCTGTTAGTTTTCTTAACCTTTACTCTAACTTTAGTAATCAAATGATCTTACACATATTCATATCCCCTAATGTTGAAAGTTTTGGTGCATACAATAGCCCTCCCAACACCCAATCCTTTACATTACACAGCGCTAACAGAACCTAAGTCCTAAGCCAAAAACTCCCAACCAGTTCTCAACATCACTCCTCACGCCGCAGTCCTAATCCTCCATTACCCTTCTATTACCCTAAAGTCCCTGATCACTGCCTAAACCTAAAACTCCAACTACACCTCCCTAAATTTAAATTCCCCAACTGCTCCCTAACCCAAAAACTCCCTTCACACTCCCTAGAACCTAAAACTCCCAACCCCCTTCTCTAAACCTAAATTTTTCTAACCTTAAAACTCACTTCTTGCTCCCTAAACCTAAAACTCTTACCCACCTCACTAAACCTAAATTTTCCAATCATTCACTAACCCTAAAACTTCCTTTCCTCTCCCTAATCCTAATCCTAAAACCCTCTCCTGTTCCCTAATCCTAAAACCCTCCTCCTGCTCCCTCCCCACATAATTGAGTTTGAGGGTGAGCAGTGCTCTCTCCCCATGGCTGTTTGCCCAAACTCATATTCATGTTTGAGCACAAACAGTAGGCTATCCTAGCTACAAGCTGCTCCCTGACTTTGAAATGGTGGGTCTCAATCACTTGAGACTTGAGCACTTGTAGTAAAGCCAGAACATAAACTAGGTCTGAAGAGCATTGTTACAAATTTAAAACTATCTGCAAATAAACAACTAGTGCAGTTGTAATACAGCTCGAAGAAGTCTACATGTTTCAGGTGCAATCATTGTAGAAACATGGAAAAGCTTTATTTTGAAATGTACAATGTCTGGCTTTGATTTTATTCATCTTTCAGGTTTCAGATAGTGTATGCGATTTTTTTTTTTATTTTATTTTCTTAAGTGGATCGGGCATCAAAAGCCCATTTTCAGTCATGACTTGTTAAAAAGTAAAATTTCTGAGAAATACAATGACACATATAGAGCAAAAGTAGTTAGATAAAATATAAGTAGACAAAGTAAGCATAAAATGGTATTCATAGAAAAAATTATTACTACACTGAGCACTTTGTTCACAGTGACATGCTTAATTTACCTTCACAGACACTAAGAGGGTACACTGGTACATTACAACATTAAGCATTATGTTACCTCTGCCCCATTGTGGAACTGCATTTAGCTTCATTCGTAAGTGTGATCTTAGAAAGGTGATGTAATTGTAGAAGTCCTAATTGTAAAATACGTTTTGGTATTATAAGGCTGAATTAACAGAGATGGGTAAGAGGATGAGGAAAGGTAAAGAGGCCAACTTGTTGAAGGTTTTTGGCTTTAATGTACCTATATGTGATGGCCAGCATCCAGTGTTCACTTGCATAAAGGTAACGGTGTGTGGCAACCATATGGCCTTTTGGGTTGTGAGGAGCCATCCAGCTTTAAGTATCACAGATAGTGATGTTGCAATAATTGTCAACCCACCATAAATTTATATACTTTGTTTTATCCAATTTATAGGTTCTAGCTGTTTCTAGACGAGGCTGCAGTAGTAAAATAGATCCTTCCAGTATGAAACTGAATATATCTTTTCTTAGGCTTCCCTTGTTAAAAAAACGCCTACCTCAGTACGTTTGTACTTTACTGAGGACATTCTGTATATATCCTTCAAAGGATAAACAGAAGTCAAACCAGAGTCTAAGGTACCAAAATTGGATCCCTATCAGACGTACGAAGCCATAACCGTGAATCTCACAACTTAAAAAAAAAGTGAGATTAAAAGAGAAATACAGCAGACTTCAAAACTTATGAACACATACACAATTCTAAAAACAAACCACTGATAAACACTCAAGAAAACTTGAGTTTTAGCATAAACACAATTTTATTCTTCCTCTATTCATCCGAAGACTTCAACAGAAATAACTTACAAAAAAAGAACAACTTATTTTAATAATACATAACTGCCAGTCAGCCAATAAAAACATTCTTTAAACACAAATCAAATGTAACCCTTTAGTAATTCAGACAGAATAAATCCTGGATCTTCTATTGTTTAAAAAACACTTTATATTTACACTTTCATTTAAACCAGCTGGAACATGGGCAACCAAATGTATTTGCCATGTTACTTCTTTCATTTCCACCTGTTTTTTTAAATTAACTCCCCTTAAATCAAACAATAAAAAATGTATAACAGTAAAGGTAAATTTCTTAAATTGTGAACATCTTGTGGAATGCTTATATAATATGTTGTTCTCATGTGTTTTCATACATATAAATGCTCTCTAATCCTCGTGTGCTAACATCTAGTGGTCATGCCAGACATGACACATATATTGCTATATAAACTACATCACTAGAGGAACAACTAAATCTGCCTGGAACCTTTATGTTCCTTTTAACATGTATTAAATCTACATAAGGGCCTTCTGAGATGTATCAACACATATTACAATTATGACACTTGTAAGTGCCAACAGGTTTATTATTAGGAGGCATGTAAATTTTAGTCCCTGTATGTTCCAGTAACTGCTTGATGTTACCTCTCTTTTTTCTACAAAATTAGGTCTGTTGCCTAATATTCCAGCCAATTCATCATATCCCATCAAGATTCTCCAGTTTAATTTAACAATATTTTTTATAGCATAGGAATATACAGTCATGTCAAGGCAGAATCTGGGATCAAACCCTGTGTTATAGTTACTTGTCTGATTGTAATGATTGTGCTTACTAACAAATCCATGTGTAATAATAGGAGGAAATTCAGTATTTCTCTTATTAATAATTTCCATAGGTGTTTCATCCAATAATTTTAAAGGATAACCTCTCTCTAAAAATATTTTTTAATACTCATTTCCTGCTCCCTAAACCTAAAACTCTAACCCACCTCCAAAAAGCTATATTTTCAAATCACTCCCTAACCCTAAAACTCCCTTCCTGCTCCCTAATCATAAACCCCCCACTCATTCCCTAATCCTAAAACCCCTCCTCCTGTTCCCTTACCACACCTGCTTGTCCTTGTAAAAATTATCTGAAATGGAATCTAAACTTTGTTTTAGTTATATAAGTGGCAAACCAGTTTAGCTCAGCTTTTCAAAACCATGTAACTCACGTCTGTAATGAGTCTCTGAATGAAGACACAATTGAAGGCATTGGTCGGCTCTGTATTGACAGATATTATTGTCATCCATTCAGCTATCCCTTAGATCAAATGTCTACAAATACCATTGGTTAGGAAGTGCAGTGTGGTAATGCTGTATTATTCTCCTTTGCAGAACCCAAGTTAATTCTGTCCTGGGCATTTATGTATTCTATATAGCTTTTCCAGAACCTACAGCAGAGGTAATAACCCTGAGAATGACTTGTAAGATTTAATAATGTAAATGTTCCCTGTTTAGGTAGACCTATTGGTATGAAGTATTTCCACTTTTTTGAGAAGATATCTGTGAAGAAGTTAATAGTATCTTTAATCAGAAGGGGTATGAGCATGTTCGATGCCCTGATGGACGGGCCATAAGGCTGGCACTGCCTGCATCATCATAATTAGTAAGACCTTAAAACCAGTGACTCACTATCACATCTGAATTGTTGCCAAGATAGAAAAAGAAAGAAAGGCAAAGATGCTACTTATGAATAAAACAGTGTCCAATAAATTGATTGCGATGTAGAGGCTTAACATCTGACTCAAACTGAATGTCATAATCCTTCACTTTAATGCCTCACCTTGGTGAAAAAATTGGGGCAGGTGTATCCCTTACTCTATTCAAGTTACTAAGTTTGAAGTGTTTTACCAATTTAATTTATTTATTTACCATATAAGTGAATGGAAGGACCCTTTCAGCCACAGTCTAGAACATTTGAAAGGGTAAATGCAGGGTTTATGAATGGATTCATGTACTCTACTAATCAGCATGTTTCTAAAGGTGAAAAGAAACCAGCATCTGCAGAGTCAGATGTAGGCATAGTAAGAGCATGCAAACTCTTCAGAGACAGTAGTCAGAGCAAAGGTTAGAAATGAACTGTATGTATTGGAGCTGGGAGGCATGAATCTAAACCATCCACGATATTTTCAGAACAAATGTACTAGTGTTAAATAACACTAACTTGTGTAGACTTCCGAAATCAACTAAGGGCATATTGTAGCCATGAAAATGTATGTCCTGCAAATGAGATAACCCAGCTGTACACAGTACATAAGCAATGAAGTGACAAATGCTTTGCATACTTACAATCGCAGTTAGTAGGATCCATGAAACTTGAAGACATCACAGAATTACTACAAACATTTAATGGTAAGCAATGACAGCAGTATACCTTGCAGTTTACATGTTGTGGAAAAGTAAGTAACCAGCGTTCACAGGTTACCTCAGAAAAGAAGCTCGTGCTAAATGGGTTTAAGTGAGCTGCAATCAACAGTACCCATTAAATGCTTTGCTGTTCAGTTTTTCTAATCTGCAGCTTTTCTTAAAATAATCAACTACAGAATACTTTGCACTACTGGAGGCCTAGATTGTTCTTCACATGTGCATGTGGTACGAAGAAATGCTGTATGATCAATTATTCGTAAAACTTAAGGAAAAGGTTTACATTTCAAAAAAGGACAAGTAAACCTTGTTGAGAACCTTAGATTTTGTTCCTCGCTGAAATTATGTACATACACTAACTAGAAAATATCCACATGGATTTCCTTTCTTGCCTGAAATATTTGTAGTGGTATCTTACAGGTCTGTGCATGCCTTACAAAACACAAGCATCTCACAGGCAGTCATGAAATATGATAGCTGTCTGTTTACTGTGTGTAAAAGCTGGTACCCATTAGAGACCTGCATATTGATATTGCTAAAAAATGTGAACTGATTGTCTGGCTTCAATTAAAATCACTTAAAACATTACCAATGAGTGACATCTACCAAAGCAGCACTTTAATTTGACTCTGGACTGTGTCAATTACCTGATGTTGGTTCTTAAACCAGCAACAGTGTTTTGCTAAAAGTTTTCTCCGGTTTCCAGACCCTTTCTGTCTGGTTTTGAATTGTTTCTATTTACTAGGAATCTTTAGCAAAATAAGTACAACGTATGTTTCATGTAGTGGAGTTAATTCACATAGCTTTTCTGAATACCTTTAAAACCTATTTATATGCATTAGCGTGTAAATAAAACTAACACAAGTATGACCAATATTATGAAAAGGACGAGAGGGAAGCAGAGATGAGTAAAGGCCAAGATAATGAACAGGTTCTATACTTTGTTTTTATGAATGGATAGAGGAAGACACAGAAGCCCCGCATGATGTCAAATCTAGGTTAGTGGAGCTGTGCTATTTGTAGAAGGCGGAAAAGCAATAGCATTCACTGAGATTAAGCATGCCACTTTTTCAAATGTCCAAAATGGGACATTTCTTATGCAAATTTGAGATTTTCTAAGACAAATGTTTAGTGATTCAAGCACAAAGACCTAAACTTCACTTTTTTTGCTAAAATAAAAAGCTTACTCTTGTAGAATTTGATTAGTTTATATTGTTTTGTATAATATTATGATTTTTTTGGGAACAAAATATTGTTTTATGCAACTACTGGAGGAAACCTAAGATATATTTTTATTCTAAAATCTCAGGACTTTTGCCATGTTCATGTTTTTTCACAGGATGCAAACAACCCACATAGGGACTGCCCTACATATAAAGGGACAGGTGGTGACCTTAAATGAGACTTATGCTGCTGTTCTGTAACATGTTTGTGCAGAATTTGTTACATAAATGGCTCCTGTATTTACAAATTCAGAGAAGATAAGGTAATACCCAAGGATTGAAAAAAGATGGGCGTGAGTCTAATTTGCAAAAGTAGTAGCACTGTTGGGGGGGGGGGGTAACCTACAAACCAGTTACTGACTGGCAGACTGATATTATATTAAGGAAGTTGTGACTAATGAGGCTCAGAATCCAAAGGAGCATGAAAATGTCTTGTCAAAGAAACCCAGTGGTGGCTGATCCACAGAAAAATAGACACAGAAGGTCTTTGGATATGGCCCGTCTCTATCTAAGCAATGCTTCTGACCCTGTTTCAGAAAAAGTAATAATTTACATGTTATGCATACCTGTCAACTGCCCAAATTTTCACAGAATGTCCAGATTTGAGCTTCATATTTTTGGTCTGTTTCTCATAAAACGTATGTTTTTCTGGCAAATCACTAAGGATTGAGTTCACTAAATAATGATGTACATTTGAGTTTCAGACTTCATATCCTTCAGAAAAATGCATGCTGATATAAATCCTGTTACTCTAACAACTTTCAAAGTTTAAAAGAGCAATATTTAAAATCTGTCCCAATTTTTATTTTTTTGTCGTGCCCACACACACACACACACACACACACACACTATTTTTTGGCTTTGTCCAGACTTCTTGTACTAAGAAGTTGAGAAATATTGTTAGACCAGTTTGGAGTGATTTGCACAATAGCATTATGAGATAAAAACTGGTTGTACAATAGTATGCTAAGTGTAGTAGTAAATAGGTAAATACTAGACTACCAGTATGCAGACTATTACAAGCCTATCCAACAGCCAGAAGTAAGAATTAAACCCTGTACCTTGCTTGTGTGAGGTCATCCCCCCATGGAATGCAAACCAGAGACAGGATTATAAGTAGTGTGCAGCATGGCTGAGGTCAGGCTCCAGCTCTGTTGTGTGTCTCTATCAAACATACTGCATAGAGGTTGGAGGAATAAATGTGCCGTCATAGATGGCACAAAGATGCGGCAAAGTTGTTACAGAGAGTAAGGCAGCTTGAATGAGCAGACTAATCGAGATTTGAAAAATGGTCACGTGTGGTAGTTTAATTTAAATGGCGTTAAGTACAAAATATGGGTACTCACATCTTTCCTGCATGTGCCATCAGGCACCCAGGCTGCTGTTCATATACGAGTATCCCGATACATATTCAAGTCTTTATTCCCATACGCCATCAATGCAGCTCTGCTACTGTAAAGACTTAATGCTGTGTCCCCATTAAACATAAGATAATCTTTTTCATTCTATTTATACCCACTGTAGTTGCTATTCATTTTCATGCCAAGGGCTGTTATGGTTTCTTGTCTAAGACTGTTTGTATGACCTTATGATACTCACTAAGCTAGAGATTTGAGCCTGCCATAAGTGCTGCTGTGCTTTTATTAAAATATTTTATAAACTGGTGAGATTGAGTGAAGAATAATGATTGGTAAAAAACAAGCAATCAACATAAATATAAATCATGATAACCCACTTGAAAAACATTATTTTTGGCAGTGTACGTAAAGTACTGTTCTCTTTTATTAATCTGAAAGGCATATATTTGAGGAAGAAACAGTCACTGTATTGGACAGCTGAGTAATCACACAGATCCCATATGCAGCTTTTGAAAATCAAACACAGATTATTTGACAGAAATACTTACTAAAACATAAACTTGGCCTCTTATGTAGCAGAAGGGACACCATGACAAATTAAAAAAAAGCAACAATGCTGCCCGTCAAATCACATGGAAAACACATTAAAAGAAAACATAACCCAATTCTGCACTCAACATACCTCAGTTACATAACTGGGTTGACTTGTAAAACATTTACGGTGCTCACAGCCCTTTTTCTTTCTCTTTTACGTAAATTGCCTGGCTCAGTAACCACTCACACTGCTCAGTAACCACCATTAGTTCCTTCTGCCTTTATAAGCATTCAGAAGAAAACCTCTGATTTTTTTTTTTCCTGATTTCAGGTTGTGTATCAGTAAACTGGGCCACCCAAGCAGAATTTCAAAACTGCACAATGCTTATGTGTTGGTCAGATGATAGGTCATTTTCTGCCATACTAATGAGAAACATACATATTTCTACATATCCTCTCAAAGTTGAGTCAGATAAGGGTAGCTGGAAACAAAATTCCCATTTATCAGCTGCATTAAGCTGTCCTGCATAACTGACTGCATTAAATCCTACAAGAATGTAACAGTGATGGAAAGATCTCTTTCATATTGCCCAGTGCCTATCCTAAGCAAGTGGGTCATTCTGTCAGGGGCAGACAGGACTGCAATGCTTACAAACATGGGCATAGTAATACATTTATTTTGTACTGAGTAACCGAATAAAAAAGTATTATCTTATGCTAATGAAAAGTATTATCTTATGCTAATGAAGGGGAAACTAGTAAACTGTAAAACTGTTTATTTTGGACTAACAAACCCACAAAGAGATGAGAATACAATGATGGCTGCCCTAACAAGAGTGAATGTTTAACTTTAAGGGCTTTTAGCTTCCTAACAAGAGGATCTCCGGTTCAGTTCTCAGCCTGGGTTCCTTCTATGTGGATTCTGCGTGAACTTTTTGGAGTCCTGCAGGTTTCCTCTGGGTACTCCGGTTTCTTCCCATATCCTAGCACACTCAGTAAATTCCATGGATGGTGGAGGCTATTCATGGAGTCACTGTAGAAGTCAGATGCAACTTGTGAGCCTAGATGAATGGATGGGCTCACTTGAATGGTGATAATGAGGACCTATGAGCTGTGAAGAATCGGTTAGAATCACTTTTTAACAAATAGTACAGCAACAAAATTGCAAGCATACTTGAAAGCAGTCAGACCAAAAGAAACTCGGAACGAATAACGGAACCAAAAGACAAAAAGGAAAAATTGTGCATTGGAATAAAGGAATTTGTGTTTTCTACTTTGCTTTGTGGAACCTATTTGCTTTTGTTCACAATACTTGAAAGCAGGTCTCTGATAAAAAAGGTAGTAAGAGCCACACAGAGAACTCATAAAAACAAATGTTAAAATATAGAAATTGTGAAAGTTTTAAAACATATATATATATATATATATATATATATATATATATATATATACACACACACACACACACACACACACATTATATATATATATATATATATATATATATATATATATATATATATATATATATATCTATACAAACACTTTATAAGCTCAAAATCCTGTAATATCGAATTTCAGAATCTCGCGCCTATAAAGTTGAACGGACGGAAATCGCGAACCTGGAAATGTCAAATCTGACAATATCAAACCTGCGGTACAGATAGTGCATTAGATGAGTGCTGTTTATTTTAGGGTTTTGGGGAGGGATTGTGTGTTTTTGAGTGT
The DNA here is from genome assembly GCF_019279795.1 of Protopterus annectens. Classification (NCBI taxonomy): domain Eukaryota; kingdom Metazoa; phylum Chordata; order Ceratodontiformes; family Protopteridae; genus Protopterus; species Protopterus annectens. The sequence goes on along the minus strand of NC_056728.1, from coordinate 622,975,707 downwards.
GTTGGGACGTGTTATGTGTGGCTTAGGGTAGGTAGGTCAGAGTGTGAGTGTGTTAGTGTTGGGAGAGTCATGGCCGTGGAACGTATCATTATGGAACTTATAAACAAAGACATTGGTAATCTCTAAACTCTGGACCCCACCCATTTAGGGTTTGTAAAAGGCAGATCATGTCTCCTAAACCTGACAGACTTCTTTGAAGCAGTCACCAAAGCTGTAGACAAGGGTAAGGTGGTTCACACAGCCTATCTAGATTTGGCACCATCCCCCACTCTGGAATTATAGATAAACTAAATAAACTAGGTATAAATCTATATGTCACAAGATGGGTTGCCAACTGTCTCACTGACAGAACCCACACTGTGAAAGTAGTAGACTCCAAATCTGACTTCAGACCAGTGACAAGTGGAGTACCACAGGGTTCAGTCCTGGGTCCTCTCCTGTTTGGTATCTACTTTTCTGAAGTACATGCTAACACAGAAGGTCTTTGGCTAATGAAGTTCGCAGATGACTGCAAACTAGGAGCCATAATCGAAACTCCTAATGATGTGGACATCCTACAAAAGGGCCTCACTGAGACAGATGCCTGGTGTCAAAGCCATGGCCTCAAGCTCAATGCCAAAAAGTGCATTGTCATCCCCTTTGGTAAAAACTCTGTACCCATGAGCTACCACATAGGTGGTAGTCTAGTTA